>NC_050468.1:28601347-28901347 GCF_013373865.1 Monomorium pharaonis | reverse complement strand
TAATTTAAATATGGGAAAAAATTTAAATAATTAGCGAAGCTAAGATGGTTTTAATATTAGCTTAACTAAATGAAGCTAACGGAGTCTAACTGCTATCAACATGTTATAAAATTTTTATTCAAAAATTTTTATTAGACTCAGAAGACTTAATCCAAATAAAGAAACATGATCTTTCAATGTGATTTTTAACACATTACGAACTTTACGTGAATGTATTTGGCACTGTTCGAAACGTTATTATTATTTATTTTAACTGTAACTTTTAACTATAAAATTAATGTTATTGTTTATAAGATTTATTAGAGTTTTTTTCTACATGTAGCTATGAAAGGAGACATTTTATATTGATGATCATACATATTATAAATACATTTAATATCTTTCTATATAATAAATTGATATAAACAATTTTCTTGAAAAAAGCAAGATTAAAAAAAAATTTTAAGAAATATGTTTCAGATAAAAATTGTATGATTTGAAAGGAGATAAATAATGAAAGACAAAATCGTTATTTATCTTTTTTTAGATTATACAATTTTTATCATCTTTATCAAAAATGTTTTTTAATGTGAGTATAAAATATTGCTTAAAATAAAACATTACATTATTATACGCATACATTAAATACATAAATATATTTACTATATAAGCTACTATCATAAATGTATTTTTCGTATCATGCCACATGCAGTCACGAGAATGCGTTAAATTATCGCTATCTATGCAAACAATATTCCCGCATTGTCTAGATAATCTAGATTAATACTTTCCTTTATGCATTTAGCAAAATGTGTAGTGTGTAATGTGTACGGTATCCCGAGTGCATCGTATGTGCACAATCAAGTTACTAGAGTTTCCTTGTCAATCGTGGTTTTCGAATTGAACGCGATCGCGACAATCGCTCGCGCGGGGCGCAATCGCTCGCCTTTCCTCCGCGCGTTCGAATTTCAAAGGGTGCATCGAGACGTTAACATTGGTTGTTTCGTATCGCGGCGCTCATTATCGGTCGTCCTTTTACGAGGACTGCGTGCCTTGACGCAGCATTGCGGAATTCTTGCGGTGCTCAGGTGCATGTAAAACGGAAACGAACGTCACGTACGCTATTGCGGGGACTTGAAACCTAAAGCGGAGCGGATGTAATTTTTTTCGTCGTCGATAATGTGCTTTCAATACACGAAGTCTGTGCGACCGTGCCAAGAGGGGCCAAATATATAAATGACGCGATGTTTGATAGAAACGCGGTTTTATATGCGTAAGTCAAAAAACGAAACATAATTTACGTCGAAGGAATTTTCTAATTCCTATAATTTAATAAATTATTAACCCTAGAACGTCACACAAAACTGGAGTAGTTTTGTACTTCAGCGCGAATTTAAATTTATCTCCTCATTTAGAAGATGAAGGCATCGACTCGGGACACCGACCATAATTCAATTTAAAGTCTTAGGAATGGAGAGGGACATTAACTGGCGTCAGAACGCCATTAGTTTTCGAGTAGTACATATGTAAATTGGGATATGTTTATACCCCAATCTGCCGTTTGTGTATACATTTCATTTAGATACCGTTATATGAAACACTGATTTTTTCCATTGACATGAAGAATGAGCATTGCAATAGACAGACGAGTGCTCGCTTAGAAAAAGATATTACCTATGGCTACGTTTGCGCGAATTGCAACGTACATTTCTGTGTGTGAAATCACAGGGCCATAACGAGTGCCGCTTGGAGTCATCAAAATATTTTATTAATTTTTTTTACTTTAATAATGTATTCTGTATTAAAACAATTATTTAATAATTTTATAGCAAAATAAAGATTGTGTCTTTATTCATGTTTTCTTCTTTCTAAAGCTATCATTTTTTCAACTTTTATTTGTCAAAATAATTATATTTTTTAAACAATACCTAAAATCCATTTCCCGGTTCTAGATCTATCTTTATCTTTCCAAAATTGTCTTTTTTAAAAATTTGTTAAATATGGATGAAATACAATAGATCAAAAAAAACTTATTTTTGCGATTTTTATTATATCTCAATTTTATTATATTTAAATTCATTTTTAACGTATTTAAGGTGGTTCTTGCATTTAGATTAAATATAGATAACTTAGAAAAAAGACATTAAATGAAAGGTTAACGATTCTAGAATGTGTCTGCAAAATTTCAAATTTGTTTTACCGTTTGGTTCCGGAGATATATGTCCGAAAACTTTGCCAATTTTACATGGTGATAATAGGGAAAGGTGAATGAGATTGCACATTCATGGAATATGTTCATACTTTTCGATTAGATGAACGAATAAAAAACTGTTTAATCAATGCGATAAAAATTTCTAAAGATACTGACGCGACACTAAACTGATTAACCGTACCGTGTATAAATAAAGCGAAATTTTTGACAAACTTTCGGCAACTTTTGACATGTTACGAGAGTTATAGCGAACGTTTTGAATGTCTGCTTGGCAACGTCGCACGCGTCAACTGACGCACAAGGCGCATGTCCTACCATTTTCGTGTCCTGCCATTCTTCGTTTCGTCGGAATGACTTTTGCGTCGAGGCTGTTCGCTCATGTTTACACGCACTAACAGTTTGATTATGACAATATACCAACGTTCCGACAGCCAAAACGCGACGTTGCCAAATATATGATTCCAATTCTAGTCAAATTTGTGATATCGCTCTGATATTTTCAGTTTATAGCGACAGTTTAATGAGAAAAAACCTTACGGAATAATTAATTTAAATGTATGCTGATTTTTACATACTAAATCAATTCATATTTTTCACTAATAACAATAGTTGCCTTTGTGACTTTAAAGTATTGCAAGAACCACCTTAATTAATATTATTGTAGACTATATCATTGTCTTTATCTATATGAAAAAACGAAGAGCTTCATATAGCACAATATTGATTTCAGTCCATTTGTTCAATGTAGAAGACTTAGGAAAAAATGGGGTACGTTTACAGTGTAATATCTCAGGTGAAAAAAATTAGTTTACCGTTCTAGGGTTAATAAATTGTCAATAAATTAATAATTTCCACAAAGTAGAAATATATTTGTAGTGATATATTTGTAACGATACAAATTTGAAAAGATGCCATATTCTTAGTACCTCCTACGCAGAATATACATACATATATATTTAACATATATTTAGTATCAAAAGCGAATAATGTTTAAACCACAATGTGATTATTCGTGGCAATGTCAATGCTACTCGAGTGGCTTGTCAAAATAGATTATGGGCAATCATTGTTCACCGACACGTACACGTGTAGACGCGAAACAAATCATTCCAAGGGGTCAAGGTTCAATATTTTCGCAGCGATGCTACGATCCGAATCGCGATTGGCGTGCCGGAAATGGAAAATAAATCCCATGAGCCGAAAGCTGCCGCGTTTCCCTACGGATTTGATCAAACGGTTAATATTCTTATCGCGCCCATGTGATATTTTGTTGATGCTCGGTTGGTTTCGGTGGATTACAGTTCCTTCAAGCGACGCGCGACGGCGTGTAACGCGATGAGACCGGCTAAGCTATCATCGCGCAGCGCCAACAGGGTTCTTGGTTAAAGTGCTGGTTGTGATCTAGCGAGGTCGTTGCGCATGCTAGGCCCCAGACGGTCGTCTATTTTGTTATTATAATGAAACGGTCTCCAATTATCGCGAGACAATAATTTTCTTCAACCGAGAAAATCATTTTCCTTTGTCGCAAATTTTCATCTCACGACTTTCTTTATTAAACGTGCTTTGAAATTTTGTAAATTGCTAAGGCCATAGTGAATAGAAAACTGTTAGTAGTACAGACTTTTGTTATAACAATTATATTTCCGGAACGAGATTACTATTAATGTTTATTTATAGTACTCATTTATCGAAGAATCTCGGTGTAATTGTAGCTCTTTTTTTTTAAGAAGAGAAACTGTCGACACGAAATAATAATAATAAATGAAAATTAACGGATACAGCAGTTTTACAACAATTAAAAGTTGCGACAATTAAGTATGGGCTTTCTACTAGAGTTCTGCCGAAAAGTGTCATGACAAATCGATCTTGATTAAAAGAAAAAGAAAGAGAAAGTTATGAGTAAATTATCTCGTAGTAAAGTTTTTATCTTGTCATCAACCCTTATCTTTTACATTTAATCAGCGAAACTTTCCCCATAGAACGTATCGTAAAAACTCTAGAACTCTTTGTAAAAAAACGAGAATTTTAACTATTTTCAGAACCTGGTCTATTGTACCAATCTAGACTTCTGAAAATTTTAGACTGATAGCTTTACAGAGGCAGATGTCCATGCAGACTGTCACTCGGAATTCATTGTTTCGCGTTCAAATGACGTGCAATCGTAACGCGTATCGATGAACGCACCAGGTCGAACCCACCGCGGTGCATGAGGACAATCTTGCTAGTAAATGAATCGGGCACGTTACAATTCAATATCATCGGGAGGCTATTGATATCTTGATACACGTTACATACAAGCTCGATTGCAACATTATTTGCTTGGTTAGTATGATCATCCTGTGTCGTTTGCACTTTATGCGATTACAATCTCATATTGCATTTTTCTCGACGATTTGATTCGAGTAATAAAAGTTCGTAGTAATAAAAAGTACGCATTCTAGCATCAGGCAATAAATCCGATTGAAACCGACATTTAAATGAACTAGTCAAAAGAAACGCAATTCAAGATATTTGCCAAATTCTTTTGTAGTGTGTGTTTGTAGCGAATATAATGGATAACAAATGCAATATACTTTGTTGTATTAAAGCGCGTTAATAATATGGTGCAGTATATTTATTTAATTGTAAATATTGTTAAATTGAAATTTGAACGATAATAGTATGTAAACAAGCTGTCTGATTCTACTGGTTTTAGTTCATACTCGTATATATTATGTCGCTATACATTTATCGCATTTAATTTGTCGCAAAATCATTTTGAATGAATAACCCTAATTAATTATGGAGTGGCGATCTAAATGTTTGAGGCATTATGCCAGTATGTGATTTTGATTGAAAATGACATTATGTTATTCTTAAGCAGATTTTGTTCTACGTAACTTTAAATCTCTTCAACCCTATTAACGTCTTTCTCTTAACAGTCAGGTACTTTGCAGGGAAAATTGAAAGGTAGCTACTCGTTAGTTTTTATTCCGTTTGATCTTGCACAATTTTATTAAAATCTTTTTATATATTACGCGCGTTAGTAGCTTAGAAAAGTTTCAATGGCATAGGAATAATATTAAAAAAAATTTTGATTATAGGATTAATGACACAACATTGAATTATCGTGTAAGATTTCTGTTTTAGTTCTCTAAAAAAATTTCGCAATTAATTTCTTGATGATATTATAATAATATTTTTTGATGAAAATAATAATAATAAGAATGGCAAGCTGTGAACTTTCGAAGCTACGATTAGCTCCTTTGAAAGTTGATGAAGTATTGGTTATTGAAATATTGTCACTGTAGGAGAGTACTTTTAATAACGGTTCATAGAACACTTCAGGGCATTGTAAATGTGCTAATTATCACAGCGCCTTTTCTGTTCTTCAAAAAATAGACATAGTCTCTTCGATATTATATTATTCAAGTTAATGAAGGAGCCTACTTGAAAGATAATTAGCTTGATAAGAGCTCTCAGCATCGAGAGCCGCAAGTTTCGATAACTTGTTAGATTCTTAAATTTTACATTTACGTTATTCTCTGCGTTTTATTAAAAAACATCCATTTTTTATTTTAAATCGTGAAACTTTGACGGAACAATATCTATTATGCGTATAACCACAAATTTTATTATATTTATAACTTTTATTTTTAATGTTTTATTATTAATTATTAATGCTGCTAATTTTATGTACGTGTACAAGTTAATCTTTTATTAATGCAATTAGTATATGCAAAGTTATGTATAATTTTATAACTGCGTAGTAATAAATATAATTGTTTACGCCTGTCAACTGGTACGTTTAAATATAATTTATTTTAAAATTTATGTGTGAACTGTAATCGCAAACTCCTTTCGTTGTACGAAATTTTTCAAAAGCTATACAAGAGTTTTGAATTTCCAATAATAAGCTGAAATCCGTTTCGAACGAGTTTCTCACGATGTGCTATTTGATAGGTTGAAACGTGAATCGATTTGATGTTATGTGCGTTATTCCGTATTTCTTTGTCGAGATATTTCTCTATTTCTCTCTTTGTCTCTCTCTCTCTCTCTTTGTTTTTTTATCCATTGTAGTGTAAAATTGCTTATTGCTTGATCGAAGGTATTTGTTTTTAATATATGTAGTAAAACAGTAAAACCTGATACATGCTCGCGGAATATGTTATGGCAGACGAGGAAAAAAAAAAAAGCGTGAATAAACCGACTGTGAAAGAATGTCTGACAAAAATTTGATTGAGTAAAAGCGATGGCATTGCCAAAGCAATCTTCTTTTGTGAACGTGATGGCGAGGCTGGCTTTTCTTCGTTGTGCGAGGTTCTAAAGAAAGTGCTCGTAGCTCAAAAGTACTTTCGCCGAGCTTCGAATTTATTATGTACCTTTCTTATGGCGCAGTCGCTGTGATGTAATTAAGATCCGTGAAATTCTCGATATACTCGGTTATATACTCGCTTTTCCCCGATACTTAGAATACGCTTTTATACGTATAGAGATATCTGTTCTTTTTATACGTTCCTTTATACAACGGATAATCCTAAAGAATATGGACAATGATGAAGCGATGTTTTTATCAAATCTCCAAGCCGCGATCTGTTCGAGTTTTATGAAGGGCATACGCACATTCTTGATATACTTTTTATTTTTATAACATCACGACTGCTTATTAAATTTTACTACTCCTTATTCGATGCTTTGTCCAAGTGCTACTGAAAAATGCATTTCTTCATCTAGTTTACATCCGACGGAGAAGCATCCTATTTCATGTTAACTCCTGCGATCTCGTAGGTAGAACACGAAATACATAATTCCAGCGCGTCGCTTTTTTTCTGTGAAAAAATGGTTTTATCTTACCTGCTTCATACTGCTTTGCATACGTATAGGAGATATAACAGGAATACTCGTGCCCACGTTTATGTTTGTTACTCAACATCGCAAAAAAGATATATACATACATTAACACTTCATTGTCTGTGCAAAGCGGAACGAGACAAGCGCGCTTGTAATTGTTTTCATCAGCTTTTTCAGTTCATTAAAAGTCGCAATACTACGTCAACAAGTTTGCTCCTCGTCTCCTGCGTAAAAATAAAAAGACGTAACGTGCGCTACGTTATTCGTCAGTTCAATTTATATATATTTTGAGAATTTGTTTTTGATAAATTTCGGGACAAATTATTAAGGATAACATCAGGATCGTGTAAACAAACTTGACAGTTGACCGTTTGATTGTGGACGTATTTACGTGTATCAAGCTGTTGAAATTAGATGTAGAAAATGTTTATAAAATATTATAAAACGTTATAAAAAGTTAAAATTGTTATAAAATATCAAACGTTATAAAATTCATCAAGTGCGCACTATAAGAGTGTATATTATAAATTCTTAAATAGTACATACAGTTTTTTAATAAAAGTTTTTTAATAAAGTTTGAATTAAAAAATATTAAGCTGTTATAATATTTTTATGTTTATACAATATACAGAAAGTTGATGTAATAAATAAAACATGATATAATAAACAATTAAAAATCTAATATAATGAAGAAATATAATAAAAATAAACCATTTTGAATTCAGCAAGAGTAAATATAATATATATTTTATATGATCGCGATATAGCTTTATTTTATATTGTTATTATGTAAAATGGATTATATATTTTATTTTTTTAACATAATTATTCTTTACTAAGTTTTAAATTTTAATTTACAATCTCAACGCAAAATTCATAATATAAAAGTTTTATTATATTTAATTTTATTTTTTAAAAATACTGTTATAAAAATAGTTTTAAAAATACTGTTATAAAATAAGCTACTTAATAATAAGTTGCTTCTTCCGTTTGTTTAATATTTTTTTAGTTTTTTCCAAAAATATTGTTTAAATCTATATGTATATGTTAGGGGGATCGGAAAGTAATGTCGTTTCTGCGCATGTCAATATTCGTTTATCATTTATCAGCTTATTGTGTACTTCAAAGTTGTGCCAAAGACATTTTAAGATTAGAGTGACTTGTTTACTCGTAAATAATTAAATCTTAAATTTTTTTGCAATTTATAGTGAAATGGCTAGCCAAATACCAAGAGGTACATATCCAGCATTGTATGGTTTTTGAGTTTCACAAGGGTAGTAACGCAACAGTTGCTACCAAAAACATTTTCGATGTTTATCCAAGTGCATTAAACGTTCGTAAATGCCAAAGGTGGTTTTCTAAGTTCAAATCCGGTAATTTTGATCTTTTCGACTCGTATTGGATGATGTCCAAAATACCATCTCCAGATATTTTGTTCAAAAACTAATTGATTTTTATCGATCCGGCATTGAAGATTTGCACACTAGATGGCAAAAGGTTGTTGATAACGAGATAACAATGATTACATCATTAATTAAAAATAAAAATTTATCTGTTTGAATTTAATGTAAAAAAACGACATTACTTTTTGCTTCCCCTTATATATATATATATATATATATATATATCATATATAATGTGTGTGTGTGTGTGTGTGTGTGTGTGTGTGTGTGTGTGTGTGTATTCTCTTAAGGTTAACAAATTATTTTAATATTATATAATATATAGTTAATAATGATATCTTTTTGGGGTCTAAAAATCAGTCGAGGTGATCGCGCGTTTATGTAAAAAAATGAGGTGACTGTTCCCGGGTTAAAAGGAAAGTAAGAATAAAAGCACGCTATCAAATTCAATCTGCGGGCTGCCCATCAAATTTACGTACGATAACGTTCTAGGGTTGAGATAATTCCTATAGATATACGAGACGAATGACTTTATTTATCTTGGGATATTATTCTGTCAAATCTGTTATTAATGTTTTGCAGGAAAATATTTTTGATGTTTGAAGACATTCATTTATAGTGCGATTAATAATTTCATTTTGACATTGAGAATACACGTCAAAATCGTTTTTCTTTCGGCGTCTATTATCTTAGTATTTTTATTGATAACGATCGTCGACCGGCTGCATCAATCAACGTCACTCGTCAATTTGCAATTTACGCGCGCGACATCCCCCGTGGAGGAAAAAAAAATACAAATTGTAACTTTCTACGCGCAGGTTATTTTCTTAAGAAATTGCTCTGCTGCGCTATTTGACATACACATGTATTGTTTTATGTATGTTATAAATAAAAGTGATATAAATAACAATTGAGATATTCCAAAATATAGTTATACGTAATGCTTGCCATTATATAATAATATAGTTTTATAAAATGTTTGAAAGTCAGCATATTATCAAATAAATCTATTATATGCATACGCGTATATTAATTTCTAAATACTATGTTTTATTAACGTTTTATTAACCTATTTTTTAATGGCATAACAGATTTTATGAAGATAACGATTTAACTTTTTTACTTATTACTTCTGTTTTGACATAACCTCTTTTTACATTGTTATCAAGTTATTTCTTTGTCCTTCGTAAAATATAATTATCATAAAAAAAAAAGAAAAACGAGACAAAATACTAGAAAAAGTTGCAAAGATACAAACAATCGATGTAGTCGCGTCTATTCACGAAGTGAAATTTTGTGTTGTATATTTATCTAGACATTATTTGAGATCAAACGTAATGCATTCCGTCGTGAATATATCCATGATAAATTGTATATACTCCAACATCGTTTGACACTTTTAAATCTTGTGCGATCTTGTGTCGCATGCTTTTATTTCACTTAACGCGTAATTTATTGTATAAAAAGTATCACACTAGGAATTTATATATCAAAAAACATGGATTTTTAGATGGAAATTCAGCTTGCAACGTGTTTTTACTTCTAATCAAGTTTTTTTTAAAATAATAATTTAATAGATTTGTAGCATAAAGTACTCTCAATATCCTGTGTTCAGATAATTAGTTTTGTGACTTGTATATATGACATAATTAGATTAAAAGAAGCTTTTTCTCGATAAGTTCACGAAGACAAAGGTACAGAAATATTCTCGCATAATTTATAAATGGAGTACGTAGTAACAGCAAATGGTACAATGGCGCATTTCAATGTTGATGAAATTTTTCATGAGAATAGAGCGGTCTTATCCTTGACCGTGTGTTTTCTTTCGTAGCGCATGCAATTCTGCGCTACTCAACATCTTCTGTCGCCTGCAGCTTTTCGCTGCCGACTATTGAAACATTCCAGATAATTGGTTTTGTTACCATTAAATGGAATTACGCCGATGAGCATACAAATTGGAGAAAAATATGAGTCTCTCTGGAAATCTGAAGGATTTTTATAAAAATGTTTCTTCTTTCGAGGCAAATATTTGTAATTAAAACGAAGTTACGTGAAAGGCGATTTATATTATGTAATTAGTTATATAACAAATTGAGATAATTATTCCTTATTTATTATTTTATTATTTATTATTTTTGCTATGATTATATAACTTTGCTACGAACGGAGCAGCAATATTTTTTTCAATTTGAGGGATTGAAGATAAGCAATCAAAGAAGCATGGGAAGAATTCTAAAGGAAACTTTGAAGTTACGATCCAAATCGGGAGATAAAAAAAATAGATCGAGTCCCTTGCGGATCGCTTTTGTCCTGGTGTTGCACGCGGGGGCGTATAAAACTCAATGTACTGTCGCAAAAGTGTTCCGAATATTATTCTAGTGCCCTTGTATTGCGCGTGTACGTTATGCCACATCGTAAATATCGACGTGGAATCGGGCGACATATAAATACGTGAAAGAGCAGAGGAGAAAGACGGGATGGAGAAAGTATTCTACATGGATAAAAGAACATCTCAAGGGGAATTCCGTTATTCATATTTCACAAGCGCGAAGAGGATCGCTCTCACGGATGTTTTTGCTTTCTCGAGTAATGTTGATCTTGCAGTTCTTGAGTTCCTAGCCACAAGAATTTGATATTTTTCTTGGACTGCTAGTTACATACACTGCAGAGAGTAATTACGAACTTACATATATATCACAGCTTTTAAAAAATTATTTAATGGTTGCATATAGGACATATAGTATATCATCACTTGTGGAGAATAATGGGATGCGAATAAGTCGTGCGTTTCATAATGTTTTACAACTTTGTGTACAACAAAAAGTAAAAATGCATCTTGTGAATATGTACACTTGTGAAGCCTATGCACGTAAAGAAAGAAGCTAGAACACTATGTCAATAACATGTTACGTGATGCTTCGCGAATTTGCTTGGAAACGTCGCGTTTATTAAAAATTCTTTTCGTAACAGAATGCAACTTTGCAATATGATAACAAAACGAAAAAGAATAAGTGTACGCAACGAAAGAGGGATAGTAAAAGGATTTACATAATAAATAATCTATAAATAGTGACATTCTGGGCTACCTGCAATTGTATCTTTCAGTTCGGTCACACACTCGAGGGCATGTCTTGTGAAAACCTTGCCTTCCATTCGATTGCTCTTTCCATCGTCAGATCTCTTGGCAGCGGTACTCGAGGTTTCACATGTACTACTTGCATCGTGCGGTTTCTCGTTTCAACCTCACTTCAGATACATGCACGCTCGAATTGTTGCAAGTATTCTAGATTTTTGCTCCCATAATGAAATAAAAATTTGTTATATACTTAGGTCTCTAAAGGCTACGTGATGATGTGAAAAATCATCTATTGGTCTCATTCGAAAGTAGTATTTGGAATACTTTATTCCAAGTATTTATGACTATTACTAAGAAATTTGTATTATTTTAAAAATAGAATAGAAAAGGAATAAAGAAGAAGAAAGCAATATCTATAACCGTTCTAATTTTATCGCTAAGTATTTGAAAAATAATCATCAATTGAATTAAGTATTCTTATCGAAATATTACTTTCAATTAATTATTAAAGTTTAACTCTAGAATTACTCTCAGCGAATTTTTATCCGGATGCCAATTGCAATTTAATGCAGTTTTTGTTATTAAAATTTTAATAATTTTTAATAATTTAAAATAATATTTTATATGATTATACTCTTTTTTTTTACATTAGTTAATATTTTGCAACATACAAAGTCGAGAAAAAATTAAAAAAACTTTTTAAAGTATAAAAAAATTTTACGTGGATGAATTTTCAGAGTACTGTTAACGTTACAGAGAAATACGAGTAGCATTCACTTAAATACATTAATTTATACATTGTTAAAAAACATGCTGCTATTTTTGTTTTCCCTTGTTCTATTAAGTAGTAAAAAAATAGAAAGCGTGTTTTTGTTAACCGTAACGAGTTTCCTGTTTCAGGTTCTGTGTTTTCTCGTCTCCTCCTCCCTCTATTAGTGATACTACTGTACTCGTCGGTGTCAGGGTTGAATTACGCGTACTGTATAAATCTGCATACATTTTGACGTTTGTTGCCACTGGTTTATTGCAAGCGGCGTTTAGCTTATAACGCGTTAAGTCAAATGAAACTGGTGGGGGGCTTCGTTAAATATGTATTGAAATTAATGACGGGGTAATAAACAAATAACGCATTACTAACGGTAATAATGTTGAGAACATTACACGACTAACTTGCATATTTTGCCAATAATTATTTCGCGCTTATCAATGCCGGTATTAGCGATTGAATATGGCATCACCTCTTTGTATTTATATCTTTTAATATTGAAGAGATATGACCTATATTCGTAATTGTATAAACGTAATTATATTAATTAAATGAGAATATTTTATAAAATTTTTAACGAGATTATAGTAAATTATAGGCTTATTTTCAACATTGAGTTTAAAACTATGATCAAAAACCGTTGTTTTTAAACTGCTGCATTCAATAAAGTTTTATTATTATTATAGTATAAAGAAACTTATTTTTTAATTTTCTTTTGTGCTACTGTTGCCGTTTCTCTTTCAGTAATTACATCAATGTTTTCTCTTAATTTGTCTCGATATACTACAATGGAAACCTCGAGATTATAGTTAATAAACTTATAATCGACGATGAATTATAAATTTATTAATATACCTCGAGATGTAGTAAATTCCGTTTAACGTTATAGTACCGTCGTCACTGTGTTTTATCGCATATCAAGTTGAATTCCGTTTTATTGATTGCGTGTGAACGATATCTATCTCTTCTAGCATTTTTGCAAATCCGTAAATCGTTTCGACGCATCCAATTTGAATGCATATTTCACTAGTTTCGGTATTTATTACGCCGATACCGTGGGATGCGCAGCTATCTCTTTTTTGATATAACATGGGTGGGCAGAAACGCGCGAAATCGTGTCCTGTTTCAGTGCCACGTTTAAATTTCAATTTATACTCGGTCGTCGCGAAGCTTCATAGTCGCGCATGAATTAATTAGCTTGTTATAATTAACTAACAGTTTATTCTGTATTTTGGTGAAAATACATTAATAAACTTGAAGGTTGAATATTAATTTAAACCGTTGGAAAAGTGATTTTCTTGGAGATGCTTCTAGATCATTTTATTGATGACTGTAAATATCTATTTGCGTACGGATTTTTAATTTGCATAATAATTATTTTATTTATCATTTCTTTTTGAAATTGCTTAGTCACAATAATACATTTTATTTTTTTCTCTCTTTAACCGGTAAAAGTATTTGTAATTTTTTTGACTCTTTTGTGAAGAACATATATTTTAATTTTAATTTTTGTGATTATTTTTTGATATCTGTATCAAATTATTATTTTTAAATAACGAAATTTTTAAATATATAAAACATGATATATTATATTATCAATTCATATTAGTTCAAAAAATAGATATGGTTTACGAATGTTATAATAATAAATAATTTTGTGATAATATGGAATATTCTCTCTAAATTGTGTACTTTTTATAATTTAATTAATTGTTAAATATATTAGAATATTTGTTCTCATTTTCATTTAATGCGAGATCGAGTTTCAGAAAGTTCAATAATGATTATCTCTTTAAATTAAGATTGTGCATGTGAATATATTTGCATGCAGAATATGTGAATATATTAATCTAGACATTCGTATTCAACATTTGTTGCCATTACGTACGTTCAACTTGTATCAGACTGAATAAAAACGTTGTTTTACATTCCTCATTTTTTCATCTTTTTTCCTTCGCACTCTTAATATTTGAGAATTTCTATTTTATAGAAAACTTACTTTTATACAAAAAAAAGCGTTTGTTATTGACGGAACTAAAAGTATAAATTAAAAAGTTTTTGAAGAGCAAATATTAAAGAATATTAAAGAAAAGAATTTATTTATTCAACAATTTACTTAATTTTTGATTGCTTATAAATATTAAATAAAGGGGATTTTTAATTTTTAATTTCTTAATGTGCTTCTGTATATTGAGGTGCGATGTTGCCATTTATCACGTGAGAATACATTTGCCTATTTCAGTCATCAAAGCACGTAACGTTCTGTCTCGTAGTTGCAAATTTCGCGACTAAGGCTATTGAACGATGAGAATTAATTAAACCGATAACGTGTAAGTACATAGGTACGTGAATGTATTAAGGATTTTCAGACCCTGTGGACCCTCAAACTGCACGATACTATCTTTGAACCTCTCGAATTTCCCAAGATGATTATTAGATATAAGATCGTATAGAATTAGTCGTAGAATCCTGCAATAATGCTTAAAATAGTCCTTATACGATCCTTATAGATGTTTGGCGTTATTATTTTATGTTTGATAAATTTTTTATCTTAATTTGAGATTTTTTTACTTATAATATTTATCGGTTTTTATTCTTATATTTTACCAATGGTAAATATTTAGTTCTTTCAAAGTTGTAGATGCTAGTTTAACTTTTAGCTGAAAGATAAGATAATAGATATATCATACTTATAGATGTTATTTTATATTTCAATTTTCAATTTTATATATCTGATTTAAATTCAATGTTACCCTTTTCGTAAAGTTATAATCATATGTATTATTGTGATATTTATAAATATTTAACAAAATTAAATATTAAATATGAATTAATTAATTATTATCTAATGTAATTAGAATGATTGATGTCTTTACATTTAATCAATATGAGTGTATTATAGACTTAACGTGCCCTGAATTTGTGCGTAACTTGATCCTATCTAATTAGATATATTGACATACCGCCAAGTTGTGTCAGTCCTATATTTGTACATATAACACGCCGTATCTTGAGAAGATTGACTGCTGTAATTTCTCAAAGTTTTGGTGGAAAAATATCGCTGTGGAAGAAGTTCGTAATGGCGCTCGTCTTTTCTTAAAAGCTTTTTTTATTTTTGTAATTTGTCTTGACGTGTTCTAATCGTTGCAATGTTCTAGTGTCCGCATTTCCACAAATATATAATGCTACGTTATTGTTAAATAGATTACTGTCATTAGGTTTTTAACTATGATTATTAAATTTTGGAAATTTTTGAATTTAATGTTCGAAAAGTAAAAAGAATTCAAGCGCGTTTGCTTTTGTCTGACGTATCGATGTTCGATTGTGAATAATGCGGATTAAAAGTCTTAAGAAGCACCGAGACGTTTTTGATGTGATGTTCCGTTTTCGATTTACTGAAGGATCGCGTGCTTACCTGTCAGCTCGCGTGTCAGTTTGCTGCACCTGCGGTTGCATCTGTATTTGCAATTCTTGCGCTTGATCCGATTTCGCCTTCATCCGATGATCCTTCTCCTCTTCGTTCATGTCGTTTGTCGTTCTCTTGTTTTTCCCGTCGCAATTCCCCACCGCAATGTCTCTACGTTCCACCTGCGTAAGAAAATCCGAGAAAATCTTCTTACAATTACATCCCATACTTAATTTTCTAACACGAGTACAAAGTGTTAAGGAAATTTAGTGAATTCTAATGCTGATTTCTGATTTCAGATTTCTATTTTAGACTTTTATCAAGTTAGTAATTGCAACGTAATATATTTTATTTGAATACTTGTGCTACATATATACAGTTACGAAACTAGTCGTCCAGACTAGGAATATTAGGACTTTAGTCTAATTAAAGTATATTTTTTATACAATTTTCACCAATAAGGGTTTTCACTTTCAATCGAGTTTTTCTTAAAATAATTATAAAATTTGATGCACATTTTATATTGAAAATTTTATAATAAGCAGTAAGCACGAACCAAGGAAGGATAGAAAAAGTTTTATTATATGTTTCTCATTAATTTACACACACACACACACTCACACACACACAAGCTCGCGCGCGTATACATTGTACATAGTAATTTTTACACAGTAATTTTTGATATAAAAATTTCTCTATATTAATTTAGTATAAAATAAACTTTTATGTTTATCCTGTGTTTGGATAATTACTTTTGTGGTTGTACATATTTGTATTTTTAAACAAAAAAAATTTTTCACGTGGTACTAGATTTGCACTTTTGAATAAACTTAAAATTTTTTTTTTAAATAACAAACCTAGTAACCAGCAAGAAGACTTTATTGGATTTTTTATTATAAAATTTCTCTCTCTTTTCTACAATTCTAAAATATTTTCGAGCGAGAGGAATTTATATGATTTTCTTAACGATGGAAATAGTGAAAGATTAACAGAAGAGAAAGCAGAAATGTGAAATAGTCGTTATGTCTCTTAAATATTAAACTTTTAATTTATGAATTACATTTTGTCAATTATTAAATTATTTCAATTTTAAATTCGACTTTCATATACATTTCTCATCTTGGCATCTCTTAATCCCCTATTTTATATTTTTCTTCTCATTATTCTTGCTTTTCCCTTTAATGAATCCAACGATATTGTTATTGACACATTTTCAAGTGAAAATAGTCGTGCAATTTCCTCGTTATTTTATTCGCACTCATTTGCCGGCAGAATTAATTACAACACTTACCGTGTTTGGATATAGCTCCTTTCGTTGCTCCTCACAGCCATCCGACTGAATTACGGTGGCTTCCGGTGTGACATTGCTGCCCTTTTCCGCCATCTCTTCGTCCTTTTTCGTTTCAGCGCGGCCACAGCAAAGGCCCAACAAGCAATACACGATCACGCACACAACTCCCGTAAATTTCGTTCACATGCACCACCCACACGCGCTATACGGCTTTGATCCGAAGTCTTACTGTTCGCGTTACTCGCTTAGATGGCGTGATATTGCATTTTTATCAGAATTGCCTCTCGCCGTTTTCACGGAGCATGATTTCGCACTGGCTCATTCCGTTTGTTTTGAATTTCCTTTATGGAATTTGTTAGATCTGGCAGAATACCTGGCGATCTTTGTGCAACAGGAAATAGGAATATCCTGGACACACTCTCTCGAGCCGATGAAAGGGCACGTGTCAAGGTCTCCGTTAGGACTGAGCGTTATACACGCGTTCTGTTAAAGTTCCGTTACGTAATTCTGTTAAATAGAGAATATTGAATTGGATCGGTTTGTCCACCGTGAAGAGAAAATATTTTTTTCCAAGAATCTATATTATTTTCTCTTTTATGTAGATATTGCCTGAATTCTTGAAATTTTTAATTATAGTAAATATTTTGAAAGATTGAAAGAAGAAACTAAAATTTGTGTATTTTTGTTAATCAATTTGTTTGCTAATAAATCTAATTAATTTAATATAAACATAGCAACCACTTTTAGTTTTAAAATTTACATTTATTTTGAGTAAAAACTGTTATGTTTGATTGAACTTATATATTTACAATATATTTTTGCTTAATAAATTACATTTATGGCACATAGAATGATAGAAAGAAGAGAAATTAATAAAAGCAAGTTAAAATTTTATTTAACAGGTCATTACTATTTTATAAATCCCGTAAATTGATTACCATATCTTTTACATCATTTTTCGCTCCACAGGATTATTTCATGCACATGTGAGAAATTAAATATAATTCTTCATTAACGTAATATTTTCATTATAATAAAAATTTTCAATATTTTTAATATTTTTTTATTTTTAAAATTAATTAAATTAAAAAATGTTGTAGAAGTTAAAAATTTATAACTAGTAAAATGTATGCCGCAAAGACTCTGCAAAACGAACCAATAGTACTCGAAACTCCGTTTAAGAACGTTGAGCGAACAAATTTCTTGACTCTAGCGACGGTTAATGGGAACTTCCTTTTCTTCGAACAGTAATGAGACTCCTTCGCAATTCTTTGCGCCCAATAATTCCCTTCGTATAGACGTTAAGGGCTGATGGAAAAAATCTAATATTTATATACTGTCCCGCTATGTGGTACGTTTTTATATAAGATATTGTTCTATTGATCGTAAAGTCTGAAATTTTTTTATTATATGTGATTAATTATATGTGATCGTATTTAAATTACTTGTTAGGAAATTTAATTTGTGATATTCTTTTTTACAAATGGAAATAGATGTATAATTTATATTTATGTATATTTTGATTATATAAATTTATAGTTATGTATAATTCTCTCTCTCTCTCTCTCTCTCTCTCTCTCTCCTTCTTTCTGCTTCTTTTTGTTTTAATAACTTTTATTTTTATATAGATTTATTTTCTATTTAATTAAAAAAAATTTTAAAATTAAGTTACTGTACTTATTAGATAAGTAAAATCATATTTGTTTTGATAATTAACAAATTATAATACAATTACAATGTAAATAAGAAACAATAAGACATTTAATTAATTAGGATAAGTAACAATGTGTTGAAACTGAAAACACATTGGACGAATTATGTCGCTATTCATATTGATTAAAGATCTTTATGCAATATTTGACATCGACATTGACTTGCGCGCGCATACATACTCAGGTCAAGAAAATCCATTAGCATTCCGCTATTAGTAATCGAAGATGTCTGCTGATGATAATAAAACCATGAACTTCGGTAAAGAGTTTTCAACGAACTTAACTGTATGTTAGTCACTTAGATAAGGCTTCTAAATTTACCTAACTATCCCTTGTGACTTATCGTAATATGTATATTGATAGCAATTGAAGACACATGCTATGGTTAATAGGATCAATAATCATGTAAGATAACGATAGCGATATATCATGACTTTCGTTCCGTGGAAAATCAAAAGTGCAATGATTATGATATATGATTTGAATGATATTATAATAATATGTATAACATAAAATGAGATATACTCAACTAAAATGTAATATATAGCAGAAATTTTGCATGCAATGTATACAAATATAAATAGAAAAATGCAAGTATAAAAATGGTTATATTATATATATATATATATATATATATATATATATATATATATATATACACAGGGTGTCCTAAAACATGTAGGTCAACGCTTGTAAAAAGGTACAAGGGATCGAAATGAACATAAAAGTCCAATATTGTCTTGGGTTAGGTCTTGGATTAGGTCCACCAATAATCGAGATATTAATTTTTCAAATTATGCGAATGAGAGCGCGCCGAGAGAAGAGCTCGATCCACTCGAGCCATAACACGGAAGAAAAAAATCTATCGTGAATGTATAATAAGCTTTCATTAATTTATTGTTCACTATTACGATGGAAATTAATTAAATTATTTGTCGATTCCATACGTTAATATCTCGATTACTGGTGGATCTCACCCAAGATAATATTGGACTTTTATGTTCATTTCGATCACTTCTACATTTTTACGAGCGTTGACCAGTACTATGTTTTGGGACACCCTGTACATATAAAAGACAAAAATATATATTACCACTTAAAAAATATATATATAATATTAAATAAATAATTTGTCCAAACTTGCGTAATAAAAAAATACGTTCTGTTATTTGAGTAATTTGAAGCTAAATGTATTAGAAAACTAGTTTCAACACTCAGCGTGAAATTATTCAGACTGTTTCAGAACAGCAGAATTAATTTTAGCTTTAATTCAATTTGCAAATGTAATGTATAGAAATTACACAATATATAAAATAAATAGTGCAAATTGTAATGCAAGTCGTGTAATGCGCGCGCGTTGCTAAGCGGAAAACTATACATAATAAGAAATAACATTTTCATTATTTATATTTTTTAAATTTCAATCCATTCACTCTTTGTTCATCCGTTTAGATCATCCGAATAGATTCAATATTTTGATAAAAAATAGTAATAAAATGAAATATGTTCTATTTTTATCTTACAATTTTTTTATCTATAATACTTTTATCTTATGTTCTTTTTTCTACTTTTATATTTATATATTTTTTTCTGTAGCAAAAGCATTCTCCCCTTTTTTTCCATTATTCTGTATAAATTTTTCTCCTTATGATTTATATTGGTATATATTTGCGAGAAGTCAAATGGAAAAGTCCCATAATTCACAATAATGCTGAAGTCTGTGAAAATCATGTGGAATAATTTAGCGCCTAATACGATTTCAGAAGATGTTGCAGAAGGTGTAAAATTGTGTCTTTGTACCTTAGAAAGTTCTTTTAATCAGGATTTCGCGTGCGCATGCAATATTTTCGTACCTGAGTATCTAGATAAAGCTTCGATAATCAGATTATTTCAACGTTAATTGTTTTGGGAATCTTTTTAAGCTTATATCAGACTGCGCATTGAAGATTCAGATTGCATTCAGATTACGTATTGGAGATGGAATTTTGGCCAATCAGAATAAAAAAAAGCAAATATTGACATTACAGATTGGAACTCAGTCAATTTTCTCAATCTTTAGTCGCGACATTAGTTACTAATGACTTGATAATTTTTTGGTCATAATAATATATATATATATATATATATATATATATATATATATATATATATGACATTTGTGTAGTAAAAAGCAAATGAGATTAATGTTACATTAATGAAATACAATTATTCACAAGGGAATATTATTGTTAAGACATCTATAATGCATGTTTCTACTGTTCATCTTTAAAAAATAAAGATATATCAATACACGATAATTTTATACGTTTTCTGTCCTTCAGTGATTATTAAGAGTAAGAGAATAGGATTCTGTTAGTTTTCCTGTATATTTACATACATTATTATTCTGTGATATTTTTCAAATTAATCATCATATAATATCAATTGCAATGCATGATTGCAAATCGTAGCCATAATGTAATTAAACAATTTTCAATCTTTAATATCGATAATCTCAATGTGTAATTTAATACGGGCTTTATAACATTTAATTGTAAATTTATGAAGAAATAAAGAAAAGATATGTGCAAAAGCACGCCTTTTATGAATACGATTACGTTGGTCAGAGTTTATGAAAATTACTTTATTATAAGTTACGTTAAACACGAAGTTTGCGTAATTAAAATCGCGCAATTTCGCGGACTCCGTTTTATGAGGATAGAATATTATAACTTTTGCAATAGCAAAAAGAGTATCCGAATAAAATGTTGTAAAATTATTTTATTCAGATATTATTCAGGCACTGCAAAATGTTGCGAAATATATCCGGCTTAGAAGGACTTTCTTAACGTAAAAGAGACTTTTTAACGAAGATGCAATTTCATATCTACTGAAACTCATCGTAGCGTTTCGTCATTAAATTATTTCACAAGATTTTCACAGATTTTGACCGCGTAATTTTTCCTTCTGATTTCTCAGATCGGATGTCTATCGGATTTCTTTAATTGTTCTTATTTGTTTTTTTTTTGAAACGCATTCTGACATTGAAGAGAATGATACGCATGCACAAAAAAAAAAAACAATTTTGCTGAAATATTTAAAAATTTAGCAATATATAAATATGAAAATAATTTTTTTTTTGTTGAACTGTCAAAATAATTATGTAGGACGCTAAAGCGTGACGAACAAAAAATCTTTGAGCAACCAATTTTTATGTCCTACACAATTATCTTGATGACCTAAACACAAAATTATTTTCAAATCTCTATCTTAAATTTGTAGACTCTCCAGCATACATCATCGTTCTTTTCGTGCAGGTCTTCTCTAAATGATACTTAAATAGAGAAATAAAAATTTTGTATCATATGATGAATGATTCGATGTCGTTTTCCATCACGCGTTACCGTGCTCTTAGAAATGGGGCGATGTCTGAAGGAAACACGGTAGAAAATGTATAGTCGATGCTATACACTCGAAGAAGTTCGAATGACCTGACGATATCGGAGAAGTAATCAACTGAAACAGTAATAACCCATTCGTTCGAAATTGCATAAATAAAAGGGAAGCCGGAGAGTGTCCGCGGGAAAGCTTGTTAGAGTCCTTATTCGAACTTTTAATTCCGCGCTATCCGCTCTGTAGGGAATGCCACCGACTTTAATTACCAGTTTATTCATTAGTGACAGTTGTCGAGTTTCGACGAGTATGTGGATATCTCGTAGCTGCGTAGATCTCGCGTCGCCGCAAATAATGTTACGGCCGCGCCGGCGCTCGAGAGTTTCGAACTCGTTTAAACAACTTCCCCATTGTCGTCCATACGGCAGCGTGCGACGGAAGCGCGGAAATATTTTTACTTGATTATGGATAGCTCGCGCGCGCGCGCGCGATGCGAACGCGAAGACGCGGCGGCTGCCACTCAATATGATTGGAGCCTTGCTCGACGAACGGACTCCTGTGGAAACAATCGTGTGAATTGATTATATTCGATATTCGCGGCTGAGCTGATGACATGATGAATCGAAAAAGATAATGTTATCTTTGTAAAGGAATCGTGGGAAGAACGGAGTGGAAAATATGGAGGGCTATACGAAAGCGATTTCTTTCAAATTACAGGAATACGTGGACATTATGTATTCCGATTCGAGCTTTAGGATTGTCAATAAAGGTAGGAAATTTGATAGCCTCTGAGGAATATATTCAGATATATCCAGAAAATAATGATATGTCAATAAGATTTGATTTCGATTGTACTTGTATTATATTTCAATTTATTAAGGGAATGTTAGAGACGTCTGTTTATCAATGAAAAGACAGTAATTTTTGTAACGTAAAATCTTTTTTTTTTACACATTTGGTCTGTGTTATGGAATTTATCAAAAACGAAAAAATTGCTAATTCGTGATATTCTTAGTTGAGTGTGATGTGACACCTAGAGCTGTAACACAACAATATCTGCTTAATATAAAAAATTTACAAATTGTATTTATGAAAATCGAATTTATAAATTAATAAATAACAGGAATAAACAATATTGAGTTTCGAAAATTAGATTTTGCCTAATTGAGACATAATTGTACTATAAAAAAATTTAGGTTACATACACGTAAAAAGTCTATAAGTACAGTGATATAAAAAATTTTTTTTGTTTTAAATTTAATTAATAGACTGATATTAATACGTATATTTTAATTCTGGAAAAGGATTTCTAAAATTCTTTAGAAGAAATATATACGATATCTTTTAATGATGTGTATATCGAATAACTATACATTATCGATGAAGTTTGAGGGGTTTCAGCATTCGCGTAATAATTTATGATGAGTGACATTGTGTCTATGAAGTTTCTACAGCAACAATGTTATTTACGTAATATTTGCGTCAATTTAGCGTAAATGCATCTTATATACTGAAAAGGACGTTACATAATATATTTATGTATGATGTTAAGAATTATTACGCAAATGTTAATAAATTGAGGTACAAGTTACCACTCCAAATAGACTGTAATTGATATTATATCATCATTTTCTTAGGATTATATTTCAAGACCGAGAAATGAAGTAAATGTCTCAATTATCAAATACGTAACGATGTAGAATCAATATTGTTGAATTTTTGTAAGGATTCAGGATAAAATGATCTAAATATACATATAATTAACTTAAATATAAAATATAAATTTTTATTTTTAAAATATACAAAATTATTAAACATTTTAAAATTCCAGAAAGAAGCTGAATAAAGATCCGGGCAATGTAAAGTGTTTGTTTTAAATACTTGTTAATTATTGTATTATTTAAAATATATAAAAAATATTTTGATTAATATATATATATATAAAGTTTCTTAAAAAATTATAATACATTATCAAAATATAAATTCTAACTTAATTGTGTAACAATTATATTTTTATTTTAACTTAATTTAATTTTATTATTGATTAACTTTTATATTATTTAAAATAATTTATTTTTTAAATATTTTTAAATATTTACATATTATATAAGTTTATATATCATTTTAAAACATTATAAAAACACATTTAAAATTAATAATAATACTTTCATAAATTGGATATTGGACATACATAAGCACTCCGAAAAAATCATACCCAAACTATAAGAGAAGGATGGTCATAATACTTATTTAAGAAATAGAAAAGAAAGTAAAAGATATAATCACACATTACTACTTTTGTTAAGCGTCTAAAGTTAATCGTGACAACTCAATTGAAATTTATTTGACAATTGTGGTAATTTTTAATGAACGCATGAAAAACTTTGCGATTAATTAAAAGTAAAAACGTGATATAATATTCACAATATTATATTTACAATACTGTTATTTTGAATAGTATACGTGCATAAACTATAGTAAATATCGACTATCTTTGAAAATAATTACAAGAACACATTATTTATCAATTATTAGAGAAGTTATAACCACTGACTATCTTCTCCGTATGGTCATCATACCGTAATTTATTCTACATTCTACATGATATTCTACACGATAATTATACAACGCAAAACTTATATTCAAAATTTTAGATTCAGGAGAGCATAATTTAAATAAAGTGTGATTACAAGCCGTAGAAAATAAATATTGACCAGTGAACTGTCATAAATAAATCATATTGACTTCTTCAGCGATATATTAGCGTTATCTGTGAAATTCGTTGTGTAGCTATTTGGAAGAAGGAGGGGGGGGGAGGGCTGAACTAAATTGACCATATTGGGTATAGATACCTTATTTTTAATGTTAATAATAAATTTCTGCATATGTGTTTAGATATACGGTTTTATGTTTGGGACAGTTACTTTAATCAGTATAGTTCACATGAATTGCGAATTATATAACGAAAAATTATTATTAGGTACCAAAATCTATTTTAACTGACAGCGCTATTTTTGTTTATGTTTTAGGAATGTGTTTTAAATCAGTTTTGTAGTCGAATTTATTCACATTCTCTGAAAGAACGATATTAATTAAGTCTTTAATTGATGAGAAATTGCCATTCACGAAAAAATCTACTCTCGAAATATCGTGAGTTTTATTGCCCATTCGCGTTTGCCACAAAACTCCATGCATTACATCATTTCGACTACGCAATTGGACTCTACTGCGAAATCCATCTTCATCGCACCGGCTATCCTGGAGCGGCATTATGGAGCGCCATTGACTTCGAAATAGCAGTAGTAAAAATAACGCAGAGTTTATTCGAGAACTGTGCTCCCTGAACAGTCGTACACTCTATACTTTTAGAAAAGACAAAACGCTCTCAATTCTGGTACCGTAAAGTATTAGAATTTGATTACTTCGACTGATTAGGATTTACAAACGAAGGCTATTTAGGTCGTTAAGAGAAAGTGTATTCACGAAATTTTATTTGCATAAATTTACCATAATTATAAGACGTAAATTTCTAAAATTTGTTATTTGTGAGCAAACTTTGTTTTTACTTTTAATTGCTAAATTGGATCGAGTCGATATTTATTGTGCAACCGATTAGCGTTTGCAAATAGAGATTATTTAAGTTGTGAAGAAAAATCTTCACGAAATTTTAATTATTTGGATAAATAAAGCGAAATTACGAAATTTATGAGATGCGAGTTTCTAAATCTTGTTCTTTGTGAACGAAAGTTATTTTGTGTATCTGTTCGATTCGGTCGATTTGATATTAATTGTGTAATGAAATGTCACCGTACAAGGTGTAAGATAAATATCGTGAATACCTGCTGTGATAATATACAATGACCTAGATAATTTGTTGCATGACGCGATATATGGTGTCGAAAAGTATTTCTTTAAGGTTCTCAAAGGTTTACTAATGTCACAAGCGTATTATGAGAAGGTTGCCGGGAACGATGATTTACGATGGCAATAACGTGGAAGAGAACGAGCCAACGAGGTTACGCCAAGTTGCACTGTTGAATTCGCCACGTTGATCAAGCTTAAAAGATTAAGTCATACAAGTATATTTCTGTTCTGATTATAGATTGAATTTACGCGGAAATTGTGTTTTTTCGCGCATGAAATGAGGCAACTTTTATCTTAACCGTAAACATTCGATACGCGATGATTTCAATATTTTGCAGCGTTTATTTGGACTACTATACATTATATTTGCAAAGTGGTTTGCAAAATTATCATGTACGAAGAGTTTTGAAATTTCTTATTTTATCTAGTGTATTAAGAATTTAATATTGCCTTGTTAACTTTTCAATTACAATTGCGTAAATTTCCATAACGTTAATATTTATACCCTCTTTTTACTGCGCGATAAAAAGTAAAGTATGCCGTAACATTACGCCATTTTGCTTCAATTTGGACGTAAGTATAAAAAAGAAAAAATTTTCAGAAGTGTACATATTTACACTATAAGTATAAATATAATTATACAATAGACTCATAGGACAATTATTCAGTAAAAAACTTGTAGATAAATTCGGTCTTTTAGATTTTTGTGTTGAATTTTCAACATATTCGAACGTTAATTTAAC
This sequence comes from Monomorium pharaonis, assembly GCF_013373865.1. Taxonomy (NCBI): domain Eukaryota; kingdom Metazoa; phylum Arthropoda; class Insecta; order Hymenoptera; family Formicidae; genus Monomorium; species Monomorium pharaonis. The sequence continues at coordinate 28,874,693 of NC_050468.1, read as the reverse complement.
TTAATGTGATTATGTTAAAATAATGATTAATGTCAATAAGTAATTATTTATGTGTTTAATAAGAATTTTGAATATGTTGCGAAGAATTGCGGTTTATCTATACTTGTAATTTATTTTATACTGAAGACGGCCCGAAATAGGGTCAAGGTTGAAACATTTATGTCACGTTAGGAAACTATTGATTTATGCGTGTGATAATAAATTGAAGTATAATTTTCCATCCAAAATCGATTGTTATTGGCATTGATCGTTATTTTACTAGATTTATTTGTCAGAGTGAATTTCTGCATTGATTGTGATGACTGTATTATTTAAATTGATAGTCAACATTTCTTATTGTTGAAAATAATGTTATCTTCGTCAAAATTCGTTCTCTTGTCATAATAAGTTATAGGATAACACGATGACGTTATATTGCTGACAATGTAAAGTAACTTTAAAATAACACCATTTATCGGTGAATGAACACAAATACAAAAGTAATATAATTTTGAAACATACATTTTCTAAGATAATTAAACAGGCATTGTACATAATATTTTTGTTACTTTCTAACATATTTATCTTGTGTTAAATTAATCTAAAATAAAAATTCGAACAACCTCTCCGAAATTGGCGATATATATTTAAATTTAACACAATTTTTAAAACTGTGTAGGTCGTATAAAAGTAATGATTATTCATCAGTCTTTATTTATATAACAGAGTTGGAAGATATCATTAGCAAAGAGATTATAATATTCGCTTTATATAAGAATATATTTATGTGATAAAACTGGACGCAATGCGTAACAGAAATTCAATCGATATTTTCTCGTAATAATATAATAGCAATCGCGGTGTACTCTCCGCATATAAACTATAGCGAGATACAAACTCATATTCACATCATTATTTACATTATGTGTGAATTACTATATGGCGAAACACATAATGCGTTGATGGCAATAATAAAATAAAAACGGTAAAAAAGTAGAACACAATAATGGCTTTAATAGCGGAAGTACTGACTGATGACACAGGTGATGTCATGTTGCAATCACGATGTTAAATATCTAATCCTAACACCACGAAAGGATATCCGATCCTATCGATCCTGGTTAATTGCCGCTCCATTTACCTGTCCCGACGTTTAAGCGCCGTTAATCGCAAGCAAAAGATTTATTTTCCCTCTCGCGGTTTCGTTACGAATGGAAATGCAAGAAGTGCCTAGTGAAGTTTCCCCGTTGTGCGATGTAATCCTTTTCTTTCTTGTAATAACTTCGGGGAGGAGGGAGAACTAGCTACGAAAGTTTTTCGCAAAAGTTTTGTTCTCTGCCATGGCGCAGCACAAAAGATATTTTCATGGCTGACGTTTGGTCGCGGCAAAGAACAATAAATCGGACTTCGAAGATCGGACAAAGAATAAACGCAGACTATTGCTCGGTCGTCGATGAACTGAATGGCACGTCCCACATATATAGCGTGTAATTCCGGTCGTGTAATCTGCCTCGTTCGATCCTTTACGTGTGCTATCGGCTTTAAGATAACAGATCAGAATTGAACGAAGCCGCAATTATCTTGTCATTTTTCCCCATGTCAACACTACGACCCATTTTTATATTTTGTTATAATTTACGCAGATTATCGAGCGATAAAATGTTATAAGATACGCTACGCTATTTGGATAAAGCTAAGCTAAATGAGAAATTTTTTAATGAATACGCATATTCAATGTGATTTCAATTAAGACGATCGACTCGATGCAATTCTAATGATTATTATTATTAGATAAATATTTTTTTAAATTATAAGTGTGAAGATATGTAACATTTTGTAATCATAATAGATCGTCTTAAAAAAATATCTCTTACTCAAGTTGAGAGCCAATTTTAATTGAGGCTAAAATTCGCGACTTAAAGTCTAATTGAGGAAAATTTTGTTTAAGCTCTGTTAAAATATTTGTAATATGAAATACGATAATTTTTGATAGTGTTTACGTAATGCCTCAAAAGAATTACGATAAACTTTCGTTCATTCTGAGTTTTCCTATATATTATGCACTACCATGTCGCGAGTGCACCATTCGATATTTTGTAAATTCTTTAGGTAGGCGCATCCTGAAGAATTCACTCTGCACCAGAGTGCATTTTCCAATCTTCTCCCCTATCTGTGTAAAAACAGTAAGCGCTTTAACGCGAAGTAACTTTAAAGCTGTAAAGCTTTGTTTACACCTGCCTGCGCTAGTCAGATTACGATGTTCTGCAACTTGAACTATGCATGACGCAACAGCTTGCATCGTTGATCTCGGATTGATTTTATGATCTCTACGCCGCGTAATTATAGAAACTGTCGAGCGGTGAATTTATATAACCAAGTAGCGCTAAGAATTTGATATGCTTGAACGTCACTGGATCGGAATATAGTAGATTTCGCGGAACGGTTATTAATGATGCAAAACATCGTGTTTCCTACACTTATCGTATTACGTAAGTTTAGCCCCTTTACAAGATTTCTTTATAATTACTCCTTATAATATCGAGAGAGATTCAACCAGCTCGAAATTGATGAACACGACGAACATCTGTTTGGATTTGCGATAGCATTTCTCATACGGCAGAACACGAAATTGAGGAAGTTTATAGAACGAGTTAGAAATTAGGCTGGAATTAGATAAGCCCCACTTTGGGAATTTATCGAGAAACGGACGACAAGTACAAACAACGCGAAACCATACTTTGACTGTATGGTTCAATTTGGTAAATAACGTCATCAGATTGCACAAACGAGTATGTACAGTGCATACTCATTGTCCATTCAAGCATCAAAGTGCATTTGCTCCAACGACGATCATAAATTACGGAATCATATGCGTCTATTATTTTTGATCGACTGGTTATCCCTTAGCAATGCGGCCGTAATAAAGCAAAATGCCTTCTCTCGAAATATCGCCTTTTTGAAATATCACGAATAGGTCAGACAAGAGTTCGACTATTATTAATTTTAACTTCACTAAATCTATCTTTGTAATTAATTAAATATGAATCATGAGTATCTATATTATTCTCGTAAAAAGAAAAATCGATGCAGTCAAATTCGCAGGAGTCTAGAACTTCAAATTCTTTGAGATTTACAAGCAGGTTAAATTTTAATGCAAATCGTATCTTTGGTAAGATTTTTTTCTGACATGTGTATAGAGGTTTTTTTATTTATTTTTCTAATTATAATGTTAATTGAGAAATGTTAGCCTTAATTTTAATAAGTCGAAGTTGTTGGTTAAAACGAATTTAGAGTTTAAAACGTGGAGTTTCGAGTTGATAAAAAATATTGATGACGCGACTTTTAATACTGATCGCAGAACGTACGAGTTTTCATCTCGTACACACTTCGCTGGCTCGCTGTCGTTCTACAGGTCGTTTTCAGATTACGTCGCGTTAAACATTAAACGAATTTAAAGCCAATATTAAATCATTTGATATTTTGTTCGCGCGGAGCGTACTATTTGTACGGCTGGTGATTAAAAATTAGTTACAACAATCACTGCACAAAAGGAAAGAATCGTTCGCATACGCGTACGCTTAATGGCTCAATTTCGTTTGTGTAAAATTCACCCTCTGTTCAGCCGGGTCGTACCGCGGTCGGGCAAAAAGGGCGAATTAATGAGAAAATATGCGCATGTGATATAGCGAGCGAATCAATTCCGATTATCCTTGATAATAGCGCGCAGCAATTGCGCGCAACGAGAGCTTGGTTTTACTTACGCGAACTTTTGTTCTACGACGACGTGAGCATCGAGGTGAGCATCACCTGCCTACGACCGTCTTATTCGGGGTGGATCATTATGCGAGATACTAAAGAAGGGATCGTAAACGTCGAAACACCATTTACGATCGTATCGATCCTTCCCCGGGCCGGAGGAATCGGGAACGCTTCTCTCTCATTTGTTCCTTTATCAGCCGGGGGTACGGCGTCATGAACCGGGCAAATTGTTCCCGAAGCGCTCTTTAAGAATTCAAGTGCGTCACATGCTTACGCTCGAAGTCGCCACATACTGACAGTGCTTTTACGTATTTTTCGGGCAATCCTCCTTGACGATAATATCGCCGGGTTACTCCGACGTCCTTCTGCGCCCTGTTTAAACAAGAATTTCGAATACGGCTCTGGTATACGGAGCTTAGAGCTCCGCGACGCTATATAGACGCGCGAAGTTGATCTATATGTTTATTTGGGACGAAGGGAGAAGGCCGGGAGATTAGCGATAAGGTCTTTCTCTCTCTTCTCCCGTATCTCTAACGTTGACAGTGCCTTTCATCCGGATTATATACCGATCCCCAATTCTCCCTGGTCTTTAAACCTTTCGCGGCAAATTTTTCATTTCTTCGCGTTTTTTTGTTTCTTTATCTTTCTCTCTTTCTCTCTCTTTCTCTCTTTCTCTATTTCTCTTTTTGTTTTTTTGAAGCGACGTCGTGAAAGGACTATTTTAACGTATAACGGTATTCTCGCGCGCGCGATATCGTTCTCCGTTTCACTCGGAGGTCATTAAGCAACGAGCGAGAGGTCCGGTACGGGGTTCGCTTAGGCCGTGAGAAGTAGTGGAACTCGACGTTGCGCCCGACGTCGTCTGTCCTGCAGCACGGTTCGCCGTCTACTGGCGCGCTCGACGCCAGGCGTCGCGACGCGTAGGGCGCAACGCTAATCGGCGCCGCGTCTCTCTCTCTCTCTCTCTCTCTCTGCCTATGATGTTGGCGATCGACGGCGGAGCCGATGCGTAGAAACGCGAAATCTTTTCGCACGCATCTCGACGACGTTCGCCGATGGATCGTATCGCCGGTATCGATGGTATCGATGGTACCGCCGGAAGTGGAGTTGCCGGAATGCCTTGTCGGTGCGTTGTCGTCGGACAAATGATTCTCGACTCCACTCCCGGTAGCCACGCCGGAACGATCACATTAGCGGGATGGGCGTGTTTGTCGTGGCAGGTGATTAATTGTACACTGCTTCTCTTATCAACTCGCCTCTCCCGTGTGATTTCGTCAAGCCCCTCGTCATTCATCCGTTATCATAGTGATCTCTATCAGGAAGATTCTATTGCGACGTTTTGTTTAATAAGTTTGACGCAATTTTTGACGACGCGGTATATTGGAGAATTTAGTTACGTAATTTCTCTTGTATTTATCTTTTATATTTTAGGTTACATTATACTGTTGTTTAATATGTGATGAAGGAATATTAATTATTTTCGTTATAAATTAGGTTTTATTATAAATCGTGGCAATTGTTTGTGCGTCACGCCAACTAATTTTAATCACACGTGAATAATACGATTATACATAATGCATTATTGGTAATTGATGCATTATTGACGCTGAATGAACATACTACTGCTTAAAAATCTGTTGTTTTTTAATTATGTTTAATATAAATACATTTTCTGTATATATGTACAATTTAAAATTAACGTTAAGAAATAATTTTGTTTCATAAATTTTATAGTCGAAGTAAGAAAATTATTTGTATTTATTACTGATAGATATACATATGTTCGTAGAACTTAAGGCCCTGTGTATGTGATTATTTTTTACAAATATTTTTGAAATATTGCATATTTTAATATTGGAATACTAAATATATTTAATATTATGAAATTGAATTTTTGGAATTCTTGAATATTTGGATGAATGGCCTGTGATATAGTTTGAGAAGTAAAAATTTAATTCAATTTCTCTATCTAGGATCTCTTATAAATTTATTTTTTATGACAAAGGAAGAGAGAGAGAGAGAGAGAGAGAGAGAGAGAGAGAGAGAGAGAAAGAGAGAGTGTGTGTGTGTGTTTTTTAAGTGTATTGGGTAAGTGTGTTGGGTGTGTTCTGAGATTTTTGATTTCCGAAGATACAGACACGTGTAAAGTTCGAGGTCACACATGGCAGATCGCGTGCCGAACAATAATATCAACGTTACGGTCGAGAGTATCACGTGTTACCAGCAAATCGGATTTTCGGTTTTTCGAACTCTTTCATCAGTGAAGCGAAGTTATTTCGAGATACGTATTGATCTGGGAGAGCATTAAACACTCCAGAGCTTTTAAGCCTCTCGCAAATTAGCGAATACTGAAAAAATTACACATTACTGTTTGTATATTATATATCATATACTTTTTTTTAATTAAAAATACTTTTATTTTTGATTTAACTGTCGAATTAGTTGATTTATTTAACATATTCAACTTTAATTTAACATTCAACATATTTATATTAAAGTTCGAATTTATTAAATAAAATTTTAATTATATTAAAATTTATTTATAAATTAAAAAAATCCGGTATAAATTAAAAAATACGATGACCTTACTATGTACAAGTACTTCGATTATACATACTATACTTTGTGAGAAATTTTTAAAATAAATTTTGCCAATCTGCAAAGGGTGACATTTTACTAATATTTTCTCAGCGTTATTTCCTCACAAAGTAAAACTTTGAATTTTTTTTTTGAACGATTTAAAAGAACTTGTTTAATTTCTATGTGTTATACAATTGATTAAATAATTAAATAATGCATTTATTACTTGATTGATGATGAATATTAATGTTTACTAAAATTATTTAAATATATTTGTATACGGAGAGAATTTTTGCTTAAAATTTACCCTCAAAATTTGATAATTGGGAGTTAATGTGTGACCTCGAGGAATTTTACTATACTTTTTAATAAAATTTACTAAAGTAAAATTTACTATATCTTTAGTAAAATTTACTAAAAATATAGTAAATTTTACTAAATAGTATAGTAAAATTTCTCGAGGTCACACATTATTCTACAATTACCAGATTTCGAGAGTAAATTTTAAGAGAAAATTTTTTCCATGTAATGAGAAAATACTTGTAAGATATAGCCTATGTATTTTTTGTTAACATTTTTTATATTTAAATATTTCTGGCACTAATGAAACTTTTTATAACGACATAAATTCATGAAACGATATAACAGTAAAATTGTAAACAATAATGTTTAACTACGAAAATTAACTATAAAAATGTAATGCCGTTACTTGGAAAAATCTCTTTTATTCTTTGTCGCATGTAGCCAGCATAACAATGTTATTCCAGTGGTCTACTTCATGCTAGCTACCTATATTGTGAATACGGAAAATAAAGGAAGAATGAAACACCGCGCTGTAGACGATGTGCATGGTCAAAGGTCATCGGCGAAAGAAGTCGTGCTTTTTCGTTGTATACATATTTACTGTAAATAACTAAAGTAAATGAGGTATAAAAATGGTACGGTACAGACGCTCAGATATCGATAAAGAAGAAGAATCTGACTTGGATATGATTCACATGTATGCATAAAACGCTTAAAAGCTTCTATTTTCGTGCTTTTATTCGCGATCTACGGTAGCGGAGATTCATGAATATAAATGTTATATATGATAACCCAGTCGACAAAGTTAAAGATATTAGAATTATTGATTTTGAAAATTATCATAAAAATTAAAACTCCATCTCTTTTTCTCTCTCAATTGACGTGCCTAAATTTAACATGCCGTATACGCGTACATAATGTACATACGTAGCTCTCGGAATTGTGACATTGACATGAATGATATTAGGCGTTGCTAATCACCATTTCGAGCATATGTTGAACTATTAATCGATTATTGAAATATAATGTCAGTTTCAATGCTAGGCGTAACAATTAATTCGCTTATTAATTAGACTAAATAAGTAGACGATGAAGATTATACGATCAAAATGAAGTAGAAATTAAGCAAAAAAGTTGAAAAATTATTTAGCAATTTGTTTATTATCCAAAACCATCTGAAAAATAATACGAGTCCTCGATAGACATCAAGATTGTGATAGTATTTAATATAATATACACGGAAAGAATTTTCTCTTAAAAATTACCCTGAAAATCGTGGTAATCGTGGGACAACGTAAAGACTTGAGGAATTTTATTATACTTTTGACAAAATTTACTAAAATTTTAATAAAATTTAGCAAAATTTTGTAAATTTTACTATACTTCTAACAAAATTTACCAAAACTTTGCTCAGTTTTATTAAAATTTTAGTAAATTAGTAAATGTTATTAAAAGTGTGGTAAAATTATTCAAGGTTTACGTTGTCTCACAATTACCACGATTTTGAGGGTAATTTTTAAAACAAAATTCTCTCCGTGTAGCATTTAAGTGGTTACACCACTCTGACCCCGCGAAGTTTAAGGTATTTTTAAGAATTTTTTTTTGACAAAATAAATATTTGTATAGAAAATTTCTTTTCGGGCATTTATTGTACGTATTTTTAAAAGTATTAAAAGTATATAAAGTATTTAAAGTATTAAAAAAATTATTTTTGTTTTTGAATATAAAATGGCGGCTTGACAGCGGCTGAATGGTAGGGCTTTGAAAAAAAGTTAAAACGATGGGCAAGATTACTTCATTCTGATTACACTCAGAACACCAAACCAAAAAATTTTTGTTTCGCCATATCCTTAGTTAAAGAAAGACATAGCTGTTTTGAGAAACATGCATTTTTGAGTAAATGACTAAGATGTTAAGAAAACAGTCGAGAAATTGACGAAAAATTACGATTGTGAATCAACATATTAAAAAAATTCTATGTCTTTTATTAGATAATTATGTCAAGAAAATCTCCTTAAAATTTGAAGTCGATCGGATAAAAAATGGATGAGCTAGAGTGCCCACCGATTTTAAAAATGTAGTTTTGAGAGAAACGCGTTTGAAGTTTTTCATACTCTGTTCTAGTGTAAGCTTTTAAAAAGAAAATGACCATTAATCTGTGATACCCGGGCCATAAATAAGTAATCCTTCTGCATCGACATTATTAGCTTCTCATTTTTTTGACCGGCCAGAGTGTAACCCCTATGATATTATGATCTGTATATGAAGATTCAACTCTCCTAATTTATTATTTATTTATTTAATCTTTTTTTTATATTACTGAGTTTTTACATTAACTGACAAGTATTATAACTCTCCCATTATCCTAATTTACGAAATTTCTTTCTCCCTGAAACTTTTCCAGTTTTTCCTTGCATCTTGAATCGGGATACAGTTTTAAAGCAGATAAGCCAATTTAGGAAAAGTTGCTAGCAACTCGCTAGGCAGTCCTTTGAAACTTCAACGTCTCTTTACGGTGAGTTATAGTTGCCAGTGTCAAACGTCTGTCTGTTCTTTGAATTTGATTATGTAGCCATTTACATAAAGTTTGTTGAAAATATTATTATGATACGATACGAGGAGGGAGGCGTGAATGCCCAGGCTTCAGAAAGACAACTGGAATCTCCGTTGTTATCGAGGACTGAGATGATACTAGAGATGGGCGTTCTCGGAAAGTGGGCTATGTTTGACGATCGTGCGACTTGCGGAAGGACAAAGGTGCCGACTATCGATAGAACGTCAATCTTCGGTCGAGTTTCTAGTTTCACACTATCTTCCTGCAACTTAGAATTCGTTTCGTTAGCTTTCCTTCGAGACGAACGTTTCACTGCGGGCGTCTCTGTGCGCCGGAAACCTCGAAACTTGCTGAACCGAAAGGGGTGAACACATTTTCCTTCTGTTAACGAGTGCTTAGAGAATCTTTTTTTCCTAACCACCTTTTTCGATTAAAAGATGTTTTATGCCCCGAGCTGTCCCTTTTAATTGGAAGATTTTTGATGATATAATTCGAGAATTAGCATATTTAAAATTAAGATCGGTTTTAAGCGAATATTGGCAAGATTAAAAAAGTTTTTAAATAAATAGGATTAAATAAATTAGGATTGCGCGCGCGTGCTCTTTTAATAAAGTTTTGTCTTTGATATCGTTAATCTCAAATATTTGAGTATTAATGTGTCTTGTATTAAATAACGGTAATTATGGCCAATATAGCTTAACAAAGCTTCAAGGATATTCAAAATTCTCAGAAAGAGCTTAATGAAACCTAAAAGCTTTTCCTCGATGCTTCTTTTATGTTGCTGATTAATTGTTGATTAGTATCGTACATTTGCCTTTTCTGAGATTCTCTCTCTCTCTCTCTCTCTCTCTCTCTCTCTCTCTCTCTCTCTCTCTCTCTCCGTTCTTCGTTTCCACAATGCATTAGGAAATTGAAATCGGTATCTACGTTAACGACCTGTATTCTTTCTTTATTACTGCGATTATGATAAGGTTAATCGCGATATTTCTCTCCTAAGTTTTAAGTTTTGATGTTACAGTTGAATGAATAATGCCGCCGTTTTACGATTGGAAGGTCTCCACTAATTACAGATTGTGTTTCCGTAGATTGCGTCGAATAACTTTTCATAAATTTAATGAAAATCAAAATCCAAATCTGAACTTTGGTTTGTCGTGTTGAACTTTCTTTCAAGCTTTCTTTTGCAGCAGTCTTGAAAATTTCAGTGAATTATATAAATGTTGAAGACATATAATTATATTTATGATTAAATTTTTGTTTATATAATTAAAATATATTACTAATAAATATAAAATGCTATATGATTAAATTTCTTTGATAAAATTCAAGCTTTATAATTTAAATAAATTGTTAATTATATATACATATTTTATAATATACTTTCTTTTAGTTTTTAAAATTTATTTTAAGTACGATATCGTTTTTATACGTTGTTTAATAAAATTAATATTGATTTTAGGAACTTTGTGTGTGTACGTGTGTATGAAAATAAACGCAATTAATGACAATACAACATCAAACTGTTTTTAAAATTTCCAATATTAAATAAAAATGGAAAAGTACGTGTATATGTTATATATATGTGAAAATTCTTTATTTGTTTTGATTTTATGTTTGATTAACAATACAATACAATTATTTCCATCTGTATAATCTTTTATTTACAAATATATATTGTCGATCTAATGTAAATATCGATTATCAATAGATATACAAATAATATCTAAACTCAATTTACCCAATTTTATTATTTTATTCTTTTCTGTTTTCTCTTTCTTTCTGTAATTGCCCATGTCGCAGCGTTGCAATTGCCTCGATTCTAGGTTATTTTAAAATGTACTATACATTTATAATATATATTATTTGCTCCTAGCAGCGTTATCATAATTTTTTATTTCACTAATAAACTTTATAAATATTATAATTTATTTGCATGATAAAGAAATTGATAGTATCTAATTAAAAAAGATTTTCTTATATAATTTAAAAAATATGATAAATGGTATTCTTGAAAGGATTTGAATTATTTCGATTTGAAGAGCAGTTAATGAATATAAGAATAAGATGTTTTAAAATATAAATATTTATGACATTTTAAAACGAAGTGCAGTAATATTAAAACATAGAAGATAAAAGATGAATTTTATTGTAAACTTTTTATTGTTCTATAAAATCGTTATTGTATTATTTAAAAAATTTTAATGTACTTTACGGTCGGAACACTTTGTCGTTTCTTATTTTAAGCTCTGACAATCACAATAATTACTTTGTGAGTGTTTACGTTGCAAATAATTATCAAATACTGCGCGTCGTGAAATAAATGGAAGTTTATAAAATTTTTTGCGATGTTTAAAATTTTACCTAGCAGATGTAAACGAGGAAGACCTGTGGTTATACGCTATACTGTGTGACATAATTTATGCTGCCAATTAATTTCTCCCTCGCGTTTGTGAGACAATATACTGTTTTCTTATGATTTTAATCGCCTGCTTTTTGCATTCTCACGTCTCCGTAGAAACTAATAAATGAGCGCGTAGAAACTAATAAATGAGAAACTAATAAATATATCAGCAAATTACGTGTAAAATATTAAAAATTTATTTTCTAAATTAATTGAGTTTCGTTAAAGTAATAAAAAAAATGTGCAACTGTTGTATATTGAATGTTGTAAGAGTTTTTATGATTGACTTATATACTTAGATCTCCAGCATTTAAGGGCAAAAATCAATCATATTGAAGAATCGTGAGAACAACAGTTGTAAAACTACTTTTTCTGCTGAACATAGTTATTGCTTTTCGATTATGAAGTATGTTCTCTATCATAATGGTTGCCAGCATGTAGTCTTGATAATTCAAGAGATAATTTAATAACTAAATAATTTAGCGCATCGTATATTTGTCATCAAATGCTACTCAAAGTTTTATTATTGACATTTTTATTCTACATTTACAAGTTAAGAATACAATTGATTTCATTTAAATTGAATTAGAGTTTAACAAATATTTTTTAACAATGCAATTTTTTACAATATATAATGTAACATATATTAAAAAATTTCTAAAAATTTATTTACTTTTAAATCGTTATAGTATACGAAAAATAGCACGAAATATATAAATTTTTATAATATATAATATATAATCGTATAGTAATATTCATATAGATTATTTAAATCAGTTTTAAAAATTTCCAAGAGCAATTATTAAACAGCCATATGTGCAGCAATGAATATGCAATTGGAATTTTTAATATTTCGTGGGTTATAAATATTTATGAGAAATTAATTTCATTGTTCAAACTTTTATTCATCGTTTTTATTCCATGCGTTTTCCTTCTTAATTGCCATTTTATCCTTGGTGTAATGAGAAATATTAATTGCTTGTGTGTCATTACTTGGTCATTGTTTCGTTAGATATGATTTATGATACAATTCACATTTTGCGGAGAGAGAGAGAGAGAGAGAGAGGGGGGGGGGGAGCGCATGCATCATCGCCGATGATACATCTTAATTTCCCGCCAACGCGGGAATAGATCTGGCACAAAGCCATTTGTTTCAGCTTACATGGAGTGGTCGGATGGTGGTTGTTGTCTCAAATAATCCGTTGTTTCAAACGAGGAAACACTTTTCTTTACTTAGGAAGTTAATTCTTTCGAAGTAAATATTTATAAATGCGATGTTAGTGGAAGATGTTAGAGAGTTTAAAAATTTCAAGTTGTATTAATCTTATCTCATATGATTTTCACCGAGTGATGTGGCACGAGAAAATTTTTATTTTTATTTTTTTTACATCAATCCAAATATGGCAATTTGAAACATGAACTTATATGATGTACGTAAACTTACCGATCTCTAAGCTTTCACGTCCTAGCTTTCAGCGTTCTCTCTATCAGCTGTCAATTTTGCAACGTAATTTCCGAACTTTATAAAGATTAAAACCTAAAATCAAAATTCATCTTGCAATCTCTTTGAACTCGAGTTTAAATTTGTACAATTTACAGTTTATAATTATTATAATTATTATGCTAATGTTATTGTACGAAACATTAATTTTCATTCGCAAAATTATTATTCTTTGGTAACTGCCTGCTAATAATAAACTTTTATGTCATATCACGGTGACGCTGCATTAATTACGCGTATCCTGTTGCTTGTTTTTGTTAAGTTGCTACGATCATGTAATATGGAATTGCGTGTCTTGGACCACTCGTTGCAACGAGCGCAAATCGGTGTCATTGATCTGCAAGAAAGAAATTGCCTCGGTCAAGCTCTGTAAATTACTTTTGTCCTAGGGTAGTCATCGTCAATAATCATATTCTTAATATCTAACTTACAATCTGTTTAAACAATTGACAATTGTTTTAAAGAAACTACTTATTCTTATTAAAGCACAACATATTTAATACATCTATATTATTATTATGTCTATAATATGTTTACTAGTATGTTATTAGTATATGTTAATAAATCTATTCGCCTGCTCTTTCAATAATTTTAGTAGATCTGTTTGGCTTTAGAGCAATTTTTATGTATAATGTTACAAAAAGGTATTTTTATTTTAGATTATTATTGATCGCGGGATGTTATATGTATATTTCTTTCCTCATAGCCTTTATCACTGTTTAATTTTTAATTGACTATCAAGTCTAGCAAGTATATTGTGCATTTTAATACTTCCACCTTATTTTTTTCTTGTATCTCTACTGTATAATGAGTATTATATACTTTTTATTGTAATCTTTTTTACAAATGTCAGACATAAACCATATGTAGGGTAAACTCAGCTATAATGGCCATAGGTTCTTTAAAAATGCAAAAGACATACTTTTATTTTTATTATTTTTTAATAGCCTTTGGTATATTACTTTACTAAGGCTTAAAGCATGTAATACTATCTACATTAAAGAAAAAAATACTTAATAAAAATTTTATAATAACAAAATAAGATTGGCCATCTTTAACTTTTAAGGAAAAGGTGGCCATAGTATTATAAAAAAGTTGGTCATACATATTTTATGTACTTAACATTTATGAGATAATAAAAAAACTTATAATTTAATATTTAGTTTTATTTTAATATTTAATTTTGTTTTTAAGCATTTTTAATAATAAATGTTTATATAAGTTTAGCAACTATTTAACAGATTTAACTTATTGTTAGTACAAAAAAATATCTGATATATTGAATTTAAAATATAAGATGCGCAACTTAATTCTCGTCTTTTTTACATCTTACCTAAACTATGAGAGAAAGATAGTCACAGCATTTATTTTAAAAATAGAAAAGGAAACAAAAGATGTAATTACATATTACAATTTACATATCTTCGTTATGAGTTTAACGTTAATTGTGATAGCTCAATTGTAATTTATTTGACGTTGTTTTAATGAACGCATGAAAAACTTTGCAGGCAGTAAAAGTAAAAACGTGATATAATATCCATGATATTGTTATTTCGAATAGTAGCATAAACCACAGTAAATATTATCTTTGAAAATAATTACAAGAACATATTATTTAGCAATTATTTGGAGAAATTGTAGCCATTAGTTATCTTCTCCGTATGGCCATCATACCCTAACTTATCCTGTATGGCCCACAAACATAAACATGTATCTATCATTATACATATTAAAAAATTATGATGATTTGTAGTTCTGTAAGAAAATAACAAATAACTTTTATTGAACTGACTGTATCTACATTTCAGTGAGTCAAACAGCTGACATTTTTCTATCCTTTAATTCAAAACATTATTTAGATTCTCTTGTACTAATGTATGTATTCTCCCTTAAAATTTTAGTTTGACGAAATGTCTAGGCAGATTTCATATTGAAAATTTAAATATTATGGAAATCTTTTGATTTATCATTGGTTTCCTCTTTCATTTTTATCGTTTGATATTTTGTAGCGATTTTGCAAAGTATTTTTAGTCATTACCATACTGAGAAATAAGGATAGTTGATTCATATAAATAGTTATTTGAATAGTTATTTGACTACTAATAACATATTTCATAAAAAATTAATAATATTTATTTCAAACAAATAACATTTTTTAAATGATAGAAAATATTACTTCGAAATAAATATCATTAATTTTTTAATAAAATTGGCTATTAGTACTATTTAAATAACTATTTGTTTGAATTAAATATTCATTTCTGTCAGTGCAGATTATTTGATATATCAGAATTATTTGTAGACATCACGATAACGTAAACTTGAAGTGTGATAATTTTAATAATTACGTTATAGCATGTATTAATAAACATCTAGATATTTTTGGCTTATACTATGTTATGTCAATTTTAATTTCAGGGTTCAAATTATATTTTAGAGAAGAAAGAGGAGAGAGAGCGAGAGAGAGAGAGAGAGAGAGAGAGAGAGAGAGAGAGAGAGAGAGAGGGAGGGTGGGAAGAGTAATTAATTCGGGCTTTTTGAGCTTTGCTTGCTTTTTCATGACATGTCTACCTACCGGGAAAAAATATCTTGAAATATTAACGCTACGATATTTTATGCACGATGCGCCGTTGATATTTCTGCCAATCGTTCTACGCGTCCCTTTGCGGCCATAATTGATGTGAATTTGCTCTCTGTAGTTTCAGAACTTCCATCGCTCTAGAAACTTACTGCAAGCTGATTAACTCTATGTTGTATCGGAAGCCTATACAATTTCTCTCCTTATGCTTCTCTCTCTCTCTCTCTCTCTCTCTCTTTCTCTCTTTTTCTCTCTCTCTCTCTCTCTCTCTTTTTCTCGCTCTCGTATTTTATACGTATGTCATATCAAACACATCCACATCATATTTACTCTGTTATACTGTGTTTCGCACTTAGTGCGTTACCGGTTCGTGCTTTTAGTGCCCACTCAGGGGCATGCTTTGTCATCGATTTCTATTAACTTCTGACGTATGTCCATTGTCGCCGATAAGCAGATTGAAGTATAGACTGCGAGAAATATTCGAAAACAGAGTGAAAAGAGTGAAAACGCACAAATACCCATCAAAACTACTGTATCGTTGTTTAAAAATTATCGACAGAAATGTCGGACATAACAGCTTGACACTGGCTTTGAAACTGGCGTTTTATTTGAACGTTTATTTGAAAGTTCCTGTTTATTTCTTTTGTCGCAAATTGTTATTGGGAAAATAATAGATCAACAAAGAGAAGTATAAAGTTACACAGATATCGTTTAAGGAAGGTCTGGTTTTGTCAATCTGCAATTGCGTCTCTTCTAACAAGTTCCGTATAAACTTGTCAAACTTCTTGACATTGCTAGCGGCTAGTTACCGACGAAAACAGACGTCGAATGACGATGAGAGATTTTGATGTCGATGTAATATGTTAAACTATCTTAGAGTTGTATCCGTTTAAAGTGATTGATTTATTGATTGGCTTTAAAATAATTTATTTAATACTAAAATCATTTGCATATAATATTCTACAGGAAAATTATTTCAAGTTTGACATGCTGAAGTCTCGAAGCAAAAATTGAGCAAATTATTTTTTTAGGGGATTCTAAAAAAATCATTTGTTTTATCGACATTCTCTGTTTTAAACTAATCTTTTAATAAATTTTCAACTTTATCAAATTGTAAAATTTGTTTACAGAATTAAGATATGCACGAAATAGGGGACATAATCAAGTTTATATCAAAAACAAAAAAAAATATTTTTATAATACGTCATTGTCGATAATTGCTATTTACGGTATTTGATTAATATACAAAATTTACGATATTTGTATATGTACAAAATAAGACTATGCTGCCCTAAGGACAACATATACAAACAATATCGTACAATTGGAACTGAAATTAAAAGCCTACAAAAGGTTAGAGCAAAGTAGTTAAAAAAAAAATCTTATGAAATATTTTTAAATCACTTTTAAATGATTTTACAGAATTAAAATTTCTTTTATATAAAGTTACACAAGAAATTCTTAACATTTAAAAATAAAAAATAAATTGTTGCTATTGACATGAAATTTTTTTTACTTCTCTTTATTTTTGTGTGTACTTTGACTGTGTGAAAGGATTTGGAATTCTGTGAAGATCTCTACAAGTTCCTATTTTAAAAGGAACCTTATTGGGTGAAACAATCAATGAAGTGTATATTTTGTTTAGCGTTATAGGAATTAGTTTGGCAAATGACAATAAAATGGTACTCTCTCTTTATGTTTAAAGATGTTTCTCCATTTGTGCTGATTTCTGCACTTTGGTCTCCATTTCTCCTATTATCTCTCACCTTTTACGAATGCCTCCGAGCGAATTCCCTTGCGTACGCCCTTTTACCTTCACCTTTTGTTCTTCTCGTTTTCTGAATGGGGAGATAGAGAGGACTCTTAATGGGCAACATATAGATCCGGAAGAACAAGATATATGCGGTTTTTCGTAGAAATTAAAGGCTAATGAACACAGAGACGGACGTGAAACTGACTGTTCCGATCTTCCCTTGTCGATGGTCTTTTCTTGTCCCTTTTTTTGTGTTTCAGGAGGGACACGAAATACTCGCCCTCATTGTTTCCATAAACACCACGTTGTGGAAACTCATTAATGTGATTTGCAAAGGTTTTATGAAGAATAAAGAACGTTATGTTGTTCTAACATGTAATTTATTCAAGCTATTTGAATTGTTATCGTAGCTGACAAATCTTTATAGAAATTCAAAGGAGAAAATCTCCTTTGATTTACATTTTATTACGCATATTTTTTTATTTATCAGATATAAATTAGAATATGACTTATGGTTCTGATATTATCCATTAAATTCTATATAACAAATATCTTAATACTTTAGTTGAGAAACAATTATAAATAAAATATTCTTGAAAGCTTACTTAGTGAATAAGTCGTTTAATAATTACGTAATAATTACAAAAATTATGAAATTATAATGTTGCTGAGTAATAAAAAAGTTGTGCGTTTATTAAAGTACAATTTACTTTGTTAATTATTATGTCACAGAAAAGGGGATTGTATGAATCGTGTAGTTATGTTTACTACAGATACTTTCTTTAGCAGTTGAAAGTTAAAAGTTTTTTCGTGGAAAACAGAGATATTTTTTTATAGATTTTGTATAGAATGTCTCATCCAGAATATATCGTTTGTCCCGAGAAGCAACCGCATAATTCAATCAGAGTAGGTGCGTCGCTTGTTACGAAACCTGCTTATTTCATAACAATGGAATACAAAGATTCTCCGTTCATCAAAGTAAACGAGTAAGAGAAAAGAAATGTTTATGGAATAAAGGAAGTATAAGTATTGTTATACATCTTTTTGTATTATTATTTTGTTACACTTTTTCTATCTAGCAATATTGAATTTGTATTAGTATTATCCAAGCTTTCTAAAGCAGAAATAAAAAAGAAAGTTCGCGAAAGTTGATTTTGAAAAGTTTTCAATTTCTTGAATTCTCGGTTCTCAAGTTGTATTTTGTATATTTTATCATTTTTCAAGGAAGTGAAAAATGATTCTCGTTTGCTTCTCGTTATTTATGTTTTTTACAGTAATATGTTACGAATTTTCGAAGCTGTCGTATTCTGTGCCGAGGTAAAGCGTTATATTTAGAAATAATATTAAAAGAAATATAAATTTAATTTAAAGTTACGCAAATTTTATTTTAAATTTATACTACATTTAATTTTGTATCAAGTTTTATATTATTTCTAAATGTCACTGTGTGCCTCGAAATATTTTTATCTTACATATTTATATATCACTTTATATAAATATGTCATTTTTTGCATTATATTATAACATTAATTATATAATTATGTTACCCTGATAACATTTAAAGAATGTAAAATTTAAAAGTAACACATTTTGCATTTTCGAAGCGAAAGATGTATGAAAGCGAAAGCCTCGAGTTACCCACGAAAAATAGCGTGTGTCGATAAATAATAGAAATTTGTGTTGCGCCGCGATGACAGCTTTTTATGAGTTTTGCGTGATGCATTTCGCGCTCTGTTTCGGGCTTTTTTATTGGAAAATGCTCCTCTTTATCGTTTGTCTCACTTGGCGTCCACCGCACGCACTTCAGCGTGCGTATAGCGCGTATAAAAGCGTCGTTGTTTCAAACAACGTTTCTTACACGTGGTATGCGCCCACACGCACGTTTTCTCGTTTTTTCCGCGGATCGATACTAAGTCCTTTCTTTCAACTTTTACGTATCGGGTGGGGCATACCGCGGTGACGCACAATGGTGTTTGATTGACCCCCCCGACACTTACCTATACCTATACGCGCGTTCGAATTTTTGTCGCGGATCCGTATCGTGTTTCAAACGAGGGGCGCTCGCATGTCGTTTGTCGAAGGACGTGCAATTTGCGATAATGTCGGTCGTATAAGAACCACCCGGATGGGACGGGAGGAAGCATTCTCGACAGTCATTTACATCGGTACTTTGCACGACACAGGTTTTCAACAATTTTTGAGACGAAAGCGGTGGCCGATTAAGCAGAAAATCACGGCTGTCGTCTTTGCCTCTTCTCGAAACAGAAAATTGTAATAACGATATATCTATTTATTTTCCACGCACGTTTTTCGCTGCGCGTTCGTTAAATCTCCCCTTTAAGCTTTGTTGTTTGTACTTGAATTGGAGTTTGTCGTTTAAACGTATCTCTCTGTTGCGCTACGCAAGCATTACTCGGAAAATATACGTCGGATATTTTTAAGGAATAATATAAGCTTACAGAGTTATGCCCGAGGATATCGTGTCTTACCGTGTACGCCACAGTGAAGTTGTCGTTATCGTAAGCATGCAGTGACGAAACTAATTTCTGCACACAGGATTCGAGAGTTTATTTTATGCTATAAAGTCAGCAAATATTATAATTTCTTTTGATGGAATTATGAAAGTGAAAATCTTTATATTTCTATCAAAAGTATTGATTTTTCATATAAAATTAAACTCTCGCTAATCTTGTGTCCGGATAATTATGTTTTAAGATTGTATATAAGATTATCTCGTTTATTTAATATTATTCTGTCATAATGTCACCGTCTTTTACACAGATTTTCAGATGTTTTTATTTAAATAAAACGGAGATGAAATAAAATAGGCGGTTTGTTGCAATTTTATTTAAAAACACCTTTCAATCTAATTTTGTTAACAGACCAGTGAATCTTTCAATTTGATGCCTTTCATGAATTTTTGTTGAAATGTGTCACGAACAAGAGTTTTTACTTCGAATCGAGTTTTCCCTAAAAAATTATAATATTTGATGAATTTGTAGTATACAATAAACTTCCAATTAGCTTCGTGATTATATAAGATTAGATAATGTGTAATATGATTAAATAAGACTATTGTTAAGTAATTAAATTGCGCATTTTTTATTTTAAATTGTCATATAACTATATGTATATATATATGTGTGTGTGTGTGTGTATACATACACATATATACAATAAATCCAAAATTGTAAATTAAATGGCATTAATTTTTTTACAATTGTTTAATAAAATTTGGATAATGTAGTATTAACCTAATGAAGATATGAATCTATAATAGCATTATATTTGTTAATGCTATAAACTACTTATGCTCATTGCTTCATAATAATCCACCTAATTAATTTGTATACAGAGAGAAAAATTTTTTTAGATTTAATAAATAGTTTCAACTATTTGAAAGTATATATTTCTTTGTTTTTAATAAATTTTATTAACTCTGAAGAAATGTGTGTAAAATTTATTAAAAATAAAGAAGTATACGTATACGTATTAAAATTTATACCAAACTCTATCAATGTATAAGTTGTTTCATTTATGTTTCAGCTGATATATTTGATGAGGTAGGCGAACAAATCAAGAAACACGCCGGTCTGAAGGCGAATTGCGTAGGCGGTGGAAGAATTGAGCACGACCCCGACGAGAAGATCATCAAAGTTTATGGATATTCGCAAGTGAGTCTCAGAGAATTCAGCGGAATTTATTAATTTTTTATCAATTTTGCGTCTGTGATTTGACTGATGTAAAATATCTTATTTTTTTTTACACATGATTTCTCATAGATACTAATAAAATAATTGACAGATTTTTTTTCTACTATTTTATCCACTTTGTTCTATCCAGCTCCGAAATAACAGCTGTTCAGTTTTAGTAACATTCCAATTGTCATCATATGTATTTTCTAATTGAGTTTTATCATTATTCATTGTATATTGCGCGTTGCATGAGTACTTCATTTTCATTTTCTACATTTCCCACATGAACGACTTCGTTAATCGGAATTAATGTTTGTATCTATCGAGCAAGATTGACAATCGGTTTATACGAATGTCAAAGTGAGGTATAATATGGCTTGATGTTAGGTGGATGTTTCAAACGTGGATAGAGAAATACGCGTCGCAATATCCCTATAATTAACGACGCATAAACATTTTCACCCCTATATTGTTGTTCGTCACGAGTTTCACGCCCACGCGGCATCATATGTCGAACTTCAGTAGATTAAATTTGTACGTCCGAGAGAATTCGTCTGACGCAAAACATAATCGAATAGAAAGTTACGCACGTTTTATCAGCTAGAATTGTGTATGTAAAACAAATTTCTCTTAGCAAGTAGTTCTTACTTCTCACAAACATTTATTAAATAATGGAAACAGTGGGGAAAATAATTCAAATGATGTCCCCTCACATGATGTTCTTTAATTTAAACTCAAGATTTCTAAAACGTGTTTTTTTTAGTAAAACTTTTAATGAATTAATATTTATTTATTAATACAGTAAATTGATATTAAAACGAATATTTTGTTTCTCAGTAATAAAAAAATGTCGCTATTTTATATTATCCTCCGCGGAATGCTTCAAAGCGCATAAATGCTATAAACCTTGAAGCTAGCTCGATTGACCTCCAAGCGTAAAATTGCAATTGCATTTACGTAAACTCGGAAATGTTCGTCGACTTCCGTAACGTCGCACTGGATTTTATCGAGCCATACTACACAGTATTTATGGTAGCATCTCGCGCGTAAATAGTCTAAGCCAATTATTACAGGCGTGTTGCAAAAACTCGGGCGGTAATCATAAGTTTTTATTTTAACATACAGTATCATTTAATTTAACGATGCGCTAGGCGCGGTGAGCTAGATCAAACTTTAGGTAGGTTTTTCATTTGCGAATTCTTTTATCTTGTTGGGACAATATTTTCTTCATTTCTTCTTTTTTTCACATAAATTTTATAAGACTGCTGTATTGCTATGTTGACTATTAAATCGCACAAACATTTTTTTATTAATCTAAATTTTATTTTTAGAATTTTTAATATTTTGCTTTATTCATTCAAGCAGTTTATTTTAATTGCTTATTTTAATCCTATCTTCGACAAAATCCTTTACGTCAGAGGTACTAGTAATCATGGCTCAATGTAAGTTTTAATACTGCGTTGAGCTTATTATACAACGAGTTGTATAATTTTAATTTGGTCGCAAGTAGAGATATGTGACTTTGCGATTTATCGCTGGCATTGCGATTTTTTTTTTAATTGCAATGTGATATGCAATTGAATTTTTAATCATGAAATCGCATGCGATTTATCATCGCAAATGCAGCTAAAAATCAAATAATTAAGTATTTATTCTTTAAATATTTATATAGAAGAATAGTATAAAAAAACAAAAGTTATCTTTATCTTATATTATTATTTAAATGTTATGAATACACATTATTAAATGTTTTTATTTTTAACATTAGGCATAATTAATCTGTTTGAAATTTGTTTTTTTATTAATTCGTGAAAACTTTTAGAATGTGATATTTAATAGTGTAGAACTAAGAAAAAATATAAGTTTGAAACTATTATGATTGTGTACAAGTTTTTATTTTCAATAACATATGAAAGTTCGTATTTGTTTTATGTTGTTAATAAACATTTGTATACAGTTATAAACATATATAATTATAATAATTTAGTTTTTACTTTTTTAAATTTAGTAATTTTAGATGTTTTATTAATTTGTGGTATTAATATAATATTATGATAGTTATTTAGTATTTCGTATAATAAAATATTCTATATATACAATTCTTTTTATGTCGCGGTTTTTTTTACTAACGCGTAATAACAGATGGATTTTTTAAATAAAATTACATGCACAGTTCAAAATATAAGAAAAAAAATTACAATGCAATTACTATGATTTTTAAGAATGATTGCAATCGCACATAATGCATTATTTTGTAAATCGCATATCTGTAACATATCGTAAGTCATAAATTATGAAAATAAAGATGATTTCAAATTACTATTGTCTTTAGTAAATAAAGTAAATTAAGTACGCGATAGATATCGCGAAGCTGTGAAATATGAACGCTCTAATACGATGCAGCATATTCATCCTATTTCAGAGGAAATATTTAATATGGCCATATGGATATCGTTATGAATCAATATCTTAAAGCGGCGGAAGCGTTCCAGATCATTTATTCGAGAATTTAAATTGGATTTCGCAATTTGTCTTGGAAGACGAATAATTCATATTTACGACAGCTGCGCGAGATTGACAAAAGGATATTTTTTAAAGCGCGAGATTTAAGGAAGATTCGAGAAGATTCGCATATATTAAAAAAAAATTAAGGTTTACCCAAATGGAAGTGCGAGGGGAATATTGTATGTTTAAAGACGATTCTCTTTAAATCCAGCAACGCTCGGGGGAGAGCAATTTTAACATTCAACTTTGGTGCTCTGTTTTAGTGATAGTTACGAGCAATGGACGCGCATTTTATTTGAGTTCTTGAAGATTATATATCTGATCTCGTGGGAACACGGAGTGCCTTAGCAATATCGTAAAATTTGCGCAAAAAGAGTAGCAATGTCATATCCGGAGAAATAAAAAGTATCGAATTATTATTTTATCTGTATAAAATGTACCTATAACGATCTTTTTTTTCTATTAACTTCTAGAAACTAAAAATATACATTTAGAAACTGTAAAATATTTTATATAATTATGACTCTTGTGCAAAATCAATTACAAGAATCTTTTAGCACAATATTATAATTTATTTATGTATTAGTATATTTATATATTAATATAAATATAAATATTATAATCCTTATAAGCAAATCTATTAATTTGTTCACTTGCGCTATTTAGCATATTTATATTATATTTCTTTTAAAGTCAGAAATTATTTTTGCCCGTCTGAAAATCTTTTTCTTTTTTACTGTCACTTGCATTTAAAATGGCGCACCCTTTAGTTTGTCAGCAGCATTTTATCTAAAAGAGTATATCCGGAAGCTTAATTTCCACTTTCTTTATTTTCTTTTTATGCTTTTTCTTTTTGCGCATTGCTGCAACTATGCGCGACAGGTGTAGAGATGTCATGCGTATATGTACACTTCACGTAAAACTGAAAATAATGCGAGGTCTATCTTCTTAAAACAATTATTACCGAGCAGTTTATTATGCTAGCGAATATGTTAATTAATAAAATATAAATTCCTAAACTTTATTGTGTAAAAATTATGAATGACACAACAGCATTTTTGGAGAATGTAACGTGGTTAATCATTTTCGATCGTTGATTCTGTTCACAGGGTTTTGGCAAAGCTGATCATGAAGTGTCGGTTGAATTATTGAAAAAAAAGTATCCCGCCTATAACATCACCTGTTCTGACGAAGGTTACTAATCCGGAAATGATAGTGTGATGTGCTTGTCTATTAACTTAATAAATACGATATTGAATTTTACTTTGTACATTTATTACATTGTTTATTAATAAAATGTATGTACGTATCGGAATGAAATGTATGTTTTAATTATTAAATGTTCTAATTGTTTTATGGAATATTGAAAATATACTGTATAAGATATATCATTATATATAGTATGTATACTATATATAAAAATGCAATTAAATTAATTTTTTAAATTAAAAAGTTATTTATTTATATCTTTCTAAAAGTTTTTTTCTTTTATTTTATGGAATATTACATGGTATAAAAATGTAAAGATATGAATAAATTAAGCAATTAAAATTAAGAAAGCCATTTATTTTGATCTTTTTCTAAATTGTTTTATGGAATATTCTCTGGTATTATATATGAGTAAATTAAGTAATTAAATTTTAAAAAAGCTATTTATATATGTATTTTCTTCTCTAAAATTTCTTCTCCTTTACATACACTGATAGAAAAATATATGATATTTACGACTATAATTGCATAGTAAAATAATTATAGTTAGAAATATCATTTTTATAGTAATTATTACTATAATATTGGTAATAATAATTATATATTTATGGTAAATGCTTATAATGATCATTTTATGCTACAACTAGTGTATAAAATTTTTATAAAAGTGTAAAAAAATTTTAATTTTGATTTATAGCAACCATATCATAAGTTACATAAACTAATATTATGGTTATGAGAACTATAATATAGTTTAAACCAACTATAAATTTATGGTCCACTGGCACCTCAACTATATTTTATAGTTATTCAACAATATAAATTAAAGTTATTATTACCAATATTATAGTAATAATTACTATAAAAATAACATTTCTAACTTTATAATTATTTTACTATGCAATTATAGTTGTAAATATTATATATTTTTTTCTCAGTGTAGAATACTATATAAATTTTATATGAAATATAAAAAACACAAGTAAATTAAATAATTAGAATGAAAAGATGTTATTTTACCTCTATTTATATTTCTTTCTATGGGCGTACCCATGGGGGATTAAACTCTATCCTTCTCTGAAATTTATTATTCATTTTTTACTTTAATTATACAATACGATTTTACTTTTAACTATGAGTAAATTTTTTTGTTTTACGTAAAATATTTTTTTTTTCATTAATCAAAAAAGCATTGCATTAACATAAAAAATTGCTGTGTTTATTAACAGTATTTATAACACCCCTCCCTTTCGAACAAAATCCTGTACCCATGTCTCTCTCTTTCCATATTTTCTATAGTTCTTTTTTTTTGTTTTAAATAAAAATATAATGTCTATTTGTTCGAAATATGTCTAAAGAGTTTTTTTTTATGTAGGGTTTTTATTTATCTAGGTATTTATTTATTTAGGTGACGCTGGCGTCGTCAGTTTTTTTTATTGAACGCGACTTATACATATAGGTACATATACACATACCTATTTAAAATACATATATGATTTATGAAATATTAATAGATTCCTACACACGCTCCTACGTCGCTTCACAAAGAGATGTACAAAATTTGTCAAACATTATGTTCTTTAAATTAGGCTAATTTAAATTTAATTTTAATGATTCTAATAATTCAACATTATTTATTTATTTTCTATCGTTTGTGTCTTTATTTTGTGTGCATAGTCTGAATAACTTTTGTAATAAATATTTTGACAAATTGATAGTTTTGGTCGCCACATTCAATTAAAAGTCGATAAGAAGGAAATCTATCTCTTTTTCTTGTTTTCTCCTGTCTTTAGAGTCTTTAGATCATGAGAGTTATATAATTTTAATTGCCATATAAAAATAATATAAATAAGAAATAATGAATAATCTGAAGAAAATAATTATAAAAAAGACCAAAAAATCAATAGTTTAATATTGAAAATTAATAATTGTGTAAAGGGAATTCTGTAAAGTCCCAAAGCGAAGTATAACAAAAATGATATTTTTATCGGTAAAATAGACAACATTATCTTAATTAGGGTAGTGTACGTTTTTGTCCTTAATCAATAATTTTATAATTCCTACTTTTAATGGTAAGAAGGTAAATTATATTTTAGACCGTAGAAATAGAACAACTCGATAATATTATAATATCACTCAATGATATAAATGAACTTCTGTATGAACAGTTGTTGGTATTTCAGTGGACTAGTAGAGTAGTAATCGGTAACAGAAACGGCTATATCCAATGGTGTATATACCTAATATGATCTTATTGAGTTTCTGTTTTCTTGTTACAATACTAGATGACTGTGCGTGTATTATGTAGTATAAAATACGAATGCAACATTAATTATGTATAATAATAAGTTAAATTGTGTCTTGTCTTATTATTTTAATTATATAAAAGTAAATAAAAGAAATGAATGGATTTTGTTATGAATTTTGTTATGAATAAAATTATTTTACTTTAATATTCTAAAGTTGAGCTAATTTCAATTTTTTATAATTATAAATTTGATAAAAATATTTAATATTTTATTACTTTATTTTGTTTAAGCATTTTTAGTTACATTATTTATATATATATTTGTATAAATTAGACATCAAGTCCAAAATTACATAATCGATATCTTAATAATCGATACCTTAATTTTTGTACATTAGAACAGTTGAAATTAAAAGAGTCGATGTTATTTTGTAACAAACGCCGTGTGCTCACTCATTTCGAACATGTCGGACGTCCGATGAAGGCGTTCAAAAATTTCTAAGTTATTTTGGTTAATCATGTTTTCCCGAGCAGCAAAATCTGTCGTGAAGTCTTGTGGGTCACGCTGGATCCACATTGGCGAAAAGAACTTTAAGGTATTTAATATTTAAATGCCTTTTGACGTATCAATTTAGTAGTATTGTACTCGATATGTCTTTCCCGACTCCATTACATATTTCCATTAGAGTTGTCTTCTATTTATTTATGTTTTTTATGAATATATTTGTGAAATTAAAAATGTCTAGATTGCTCTAATTGACGACGCTGGAGGAATCAGTCAAACTCTATCCCAATTGTTAAGAAATAGCGCTAAATTGAATGCTGTTGCGTTATACAATGTGTCGGCTGTCAACAAACCGTTGCCGAATTACTATTTCTTCAATGGGCAGCCTATCGTAAGTTTCTCGTTTGTCATAGTATAAAATGTAAATTGACACAAGTTGTTATTATAAATGAATATAAATTAAATAGTCGTCAGAAGCGTTAACAATGCCGCAGAAATGTTGCTCAGGCGAAGGCAGTTGTTCAAATGCTGCGAAGCAAACAGAAAATAATAATCATCAAGGAAATGATGGAAAGGTAGAGTATAAACTTTTTTATTATTTATGTATTTATTGAATATTAAAGTATATTAATTATATTAAATTTTTTTATGAATTATGTGCAATAATTTTGTTTTGTCAATATTATTAAGTAACAAAATACATTTTATGAAATTATTAAAGTACTTTTTGAAGTTTTTAATATTAAGATATTGAATTTTTTTCCTCTTCTAGAATTATCTGTATTTAGAATCCTTATTTTTATTATTTATATATATATAGATACTTATTATATTAAAAAAAATATATTATTAAATTTAAAACATTAAACAAAAAATTATCGCGTATTTAAACATATAAAATAAAATTTTATTTTAACATATATACATATATGTATATGTATATGTTAAATGTAAAAAAGTATATAATAAAGCGGTGTTGATTTTTATATAGAGTCAGACAGAAAAACTTGTGGAAGCTCTTTATCGTTTACCAATAGCTGAAGAAGCACCAGCATTTAATAGCCCTTTGATACCTATTGAGGAAATAGTGCCAAAGGTAAAAAAAAAATCTTTAACATTTATAACATCAACTTTTTATAATTAAACTGAAAAATTATTTTAATGTAATTTTATGTGTTTCACACTTTTGATGTTAAAATTATATCCTACCCAAAATTATTTGATAGAATTATTTACTTTAAGAAGTTCAGCGATACTTAAAGCTATTCCTATATAAACACTGGTTAATTTTAAAATGTGCTAAGCTGTTGCAAAGACAAGAAAATTTTTCTTATATTGAGCATATAATTGCGTAACTGCTCAGTATGCAACACATACGAATTTACAATAAAAAACAAATGTTATTCTTTTCATGAAATTAATAATTCATAAAATTACAATGATTTTTTAGTACAAGCAAGTATAAGATAAAATTGACAAGATAAAAATTATTAAATCTCATAAAATTAAGAGAGTAGCTAGATCAAAGCATCTATGCCTTTAGAGTTGTTTATTATATCTTAAGATCTCTTTAATTTTCTTCTCTCTCTTTCTTTTTCTTTCTGACGTACGATCAGTATCGACTTCCACTATTTCTGGAAGGTATTGCGCGTCATCGAAGAAATTAGCTTTATACATATTCGTAACGTCAAATTTTAGGCACTTTATTTAACAAGATTTTCTTGTGCGATCGAAATTGTTTAAAAGATTGCTTAAAAAACATACAACGATGCGCGCCGCAGGTACATAATTATAAAATTTCAAATTCTGCCATTAAAAACCTGAAGACGCACATACTGAAGAGACGACGCTCAGATTTGATTTAAAAAAAAGTAGCGAAATATAAATTGGGATATGTAAAGTTAGCTAATCTACGAGTAGAATTAATCGATGCTGAAGACCAGAGGCCAAATAAATCTATAAAAGGGCCTCGAGGAGAACTGATCTTGAAATCGTCTCTCCGTCTGTCCTCAGGCGGGCAACACGTGCGGCAGGATGCATCTTTACGTCAGAGTCCTGGGCAAGAGAGGTTCCAGCATGAAAACCTGGCAAAGAAATTACGCTACCCCCGCTGGTCGCAAGAGACTCTTGGACTCGACGTATCCGTCGTTTCAGAAGTACAACCTAAACTTCGTTCCAGAAGCGAAAATCACGAAGAAGCATCGAACGAATAAGAAAACGAAAAAAATCGACCATTCGTCCTGCAACGCGCTTACACATGTGAAAGAGAATGACCATCAATCGTTGTCGACCTCTTTGTTGAATCATGATGAAAAGTCAGCAAGAAGATTTATGAAGAAATTTAAAAACGTCCGTGGACTTCCAAATGTAGAGACATATTGTAGAGCGGTAGAGAAATCGATCGATTGGATGATACCAGCGGCGCTATCGAATAATAAACTGAGATTATTACGCGAGTTCTACAGTCACATTAGATTTCCTTTGTCTTCATTAAATTTTACAAATAAAAAACGTGAAAATAATCGCGTAGCAGTTCTATTCAATCGCGACAGCGAAACAATGACGGGCGATACGTTAAATGTCGTTGAACAGGAAAATTGGATTCAGCGAACACGTACCAAAATCAAATCCATACTGCCGGACCTGCACGCCAAAATCCGATTGCGTTCGACAGCCGCATCGGATTCGTATTGTTTGGAAAATATTTTTGCGGTGAACCAAATGATTCCGTTTTCCGACATAATTTCCAATCGCGCAATTCTCTTTGCGCCAAAGGACTGCGAAGATGACAAACCGAAGCCCAGCATTCGGAAAAGGGTAGAGGAGTTTTGCAAGCTGCGGAAAAGAACTTTGAAGGATCCCGAGGATGAAAAGCCGAAGGCCGGCATTCGGGAAAAGATACAGAAGCTTTACAAGCAGCGAAAGGGAACTACTTTGGAGAAGGACAGAGACAAGAACGATATTTGTAAGAAAAGAGAGAGATCGTGCAAAACGAGGGAGAGAATATATCAGAAGAAAGAAGAGACATGCGGGAGAAAAAAGATTGATTGCTCTGAGAGAATAAAACGAGCAGAGAGGAGACAAAACATAGTTTGTGGCAAAGAGAGAAGGAGTCCGCGCGATTGCCGTAAAACTCGCGAGCGTAAGACGGAGATACAAGAAGACCAGTGTAGACAGAAAAAGGATGACACATTTAGAAGAGAGGATCTTTGCAAAGATAGAAAGAGTACGCGCGATTGCCGTAAAACTCGCGAGCGAAAGGCGGAGATCCAAGAAGACCCGTGTCAACAGAAAAAAGAAGATAATATGTCTAGAACAGAAGAAGATCCTTGCCGTGAACAACGTCCCGTGAAGCCAGAACAAACTTGTTATAAACTGCACGACGCGGCACCATGTAGGTTAGACAAGAAAGAAGAAATTAAGGAGAAAGAAGTAACAAAAAAGAAAGAAGACATCAAGAAGCCTGATTGCTCAGAGATTAAGAAAGTTGATCCATGTGAGAAGAAAACGTGTCCATCTGTAAAAAAGGTTCCGGAGTGTTCGGAAGACGACGTAAAACGGAAAGACTCTTGAAAACATTCCATGAACATTATTTAATTTTGGCAAATTAAAAAAATTTTTCTAGCAAATATTAATAAATATTAACCATAAAAATCCGTCTTAATTTCAAAGTGAATAATTTAGGAAGGAAATCTAATTTATCGAGTCTGTTAATGTATTTAAATTACTTAATGATAATTAAAAAGAGGAAATATGTTGTTTTTATAGATTTGTGAAATATATAAGTATATAACACGTCTTCTCTCTCTTTCTCTCTTTATTGTAAAACTTGTGAATATAATAATAAATGTGGTTTTATACAGCATTACATTTTTTAATTATATCTTTTTAATTATGGATTTTGACTTTGGATAAACTTTAATTAAATCATTATATGATATCACATAATATTCTCATTACAGCTACAAGGAGATCATTTGACTGTCAGGGTTGGAGAATCTGGAATAACAGACGAAGTAAGCTTTCGAAATATTTATTTTATTTTTTAAAGGGAATTAATTATTTTTCTTTTATACACTATTATTTGATAAAACATTATGAAATTAGAACTTGTATTTTTTAGACATTTTAATTTGTATTTTTTAAAAATAAAATTACATGCAATTAATTTAAAGAAATAAATATCTAACAATAAGTTAAAAAAATGTTCGCAAAAAGTGATCGCTGTGGCTCCACCTCCCTTCTGCCTCTTTTTCCGTTGAATTAACTACTTTAAGTTCAAAATCCTACAGCACCTACAATAAAAAAAGATATTATTCAAATATAAATAACGAATTGTCAAAAATTATATTTCTGGTCGTCGTCTCTCTGTAGAGAAGAGAGAGATCGAGTTCATCGATGAAATCTGCGGTAGAAATAGCTGAAAGTGGAAAACTGATCAAGGCCAATCAGATTCAAACCAGAAGACGTTCTTTATCAATCAGCAATTCACGTGAACAGTTTATCAACTATGTCAAAGATTTCCAGCAAGATCCCAATTCGACAATTAATCATACAGATTGTTTCGATTTTTCTTTACTGGATAAGCATTTTGCCACTAAATCTCGCGATTATAAATTTGAGGATTCAAAGTCGCACGGTAACAAGCAGAGCAATGACGATTACTTCCCTCAAGGTGAAGAATATGAAGACGAGATCGGTCAAGAGAAGTATCAACCGGGCAGAAAAACTCCAAGTAAAAAAGCCCCTAGCAAAAGTCCTCCATCGTATCTCGAAGACGAGTACGACAATTTCAAGCCGTCGATGTTGGTGTTTGAAAGTAACAAAAGCATCAGCGGAGGTCCATTAATGAGGTTCATCACGCGCGTACATTTTTCAAGTGAAAAATCGACGGAGGCTGATCGAACAATGCCGAAGAAAGTTTCCAAGGACCCTGTCGAAAAATTGCAAACTCTAATCGAGAAAGTAACGGAATTCAAGCGTCGAGTTTTTCGACCCAAACGCGACGCCTCGAAGACCGGGGCTACGACGGACGAGGAAAAGAAAGAGGAAACGCCAAAGAAAACGACAACACCGAATTGAGGAATCGATCTTCTTTTAAAAGCTAGAGGATCGCTACATCGGCGATATTAAACTAGGTTACAGCCTCAAATTGTATTCGTGAATTTTATCTGCATTGTTTTCACATTTCTTATCCCTCGTAAAAGAATACAAGCGCTTTGCTTTTGTCTTGCTAAATTCTTGAAAGGAGGGAGGTGGACCAAGAGGGCTGGTTGGGACTACCGCGAGATTACCGAGGAAGCGCAGCGCAAAATCCTCCACGATTTAATACGTAAAAACCAGCAGGCAATCAGTGGCAGAGTATTGCGGCTAGGTGATCCAAACTGCGGCGAGGATCCGCCTAATCATCCTAAACAGAATCCGTGCGGTCCACCCGAGGGGCCCTGTCAGCCCGCCGTACCACCGGGCTATCCCTCCAAGCCAAAGCCTAAAAGAAAGTCATTCTGCGTGAAATGCCCACCCAAGAAACCGTGCAAAGAGGACAAGTGCTGAATCGCGTCAATAAGAGACAGAAGGTACGTGGAGGCATTAGGGCCTATCATAGATGTCCGATGGAAATGGAGATCTATTGTCATATCTAGAAAAATATAGATGCGTTTCTTTTCCTTTATCTCTCTTTTTTCTGCATCCCGCAGGGCATCCAGATGTTGAAATTCGGACAAATGGATGTTTTTCGAAAAAGTCTACCGGGATCTATCTTTGGAACAAGAAGATTAGGATTTAATCAATGGAATTATAAAGTCTATTCGATGAATATGTTCAACTCGGGGTTGATTTGCACGAGAGATTTTAGTTCTTTTAAGAGCAAGCCTAGAAACATCCTTCCAAGGCGTAAAACATACGGTTGGATTCACGAAGAATCAGGAAAATATCTTTCAAAATATTTTTCATTTCGGAAGATCTGTCGTGAGAGGTGTTCGGAATATCTGGAAGGTCCAGAAGGCTTAAAGCCATCTGCATTGTCTAAATACAAAAAACTTCCAGAATCACAGAGAATCAGTAAAACGTGTAAGACGTTCTCTTATCGCGGTCCTTGTTATCCGATTTGCTTGCGCGGAGTTCACTGGCGAGGATTTCACAGTTCCTTGTTTTCACTCGCCAAATCGGATTCCAACAAGCCTCCCAGTTGCACAAAGTTGGATAAAATCTGCAAATCAGCCGGGGTAAAAAAGACCGATGAGTGCGGACAATTTTGCAATGAAAAAAGCGACGTTTGTCGGCAAGAAAAGGTCAAGTGTGATAAGGTGCAACAAAGCAAGCAGAGGGTGAGACAGAAACCGAAGACGGAGAAGAAGAGCGTGGACTCCGCGTGTAGGAAGACTTGCTTGCCAATAGGCAAGTGTGAATTGCCTCACACTGTTCCACCACCGAAGATGGCGTACGAGAAAGTGACGTGCCCCCCGCCGAAATTTGTAAAACCTAAACCGTGCCCACCGATGCTAGAATACTTCCAGGACAATGAGTTTTACATAGAGACTAAACACAACATTCGAAAGAAGAAACCCTGTCCTCCGCTTCCATTGCCGAAGCCACCGTATGCACCTGTCGTACTTTGTCCTTGTCCACCACCGAGCAAAATACATCCTGGCCCGTGTCCGTGTTATAAGATGAAGGTGACCGTTAAGCGACCTATAGTGCAGCCGTGTCCGCCGAAGAAGAAATATCCCTGTCCCGCTGGCGTGCACCATTGTCTTCCGCAGAAGAAGCCGTGTAATCTAAAACGAGAGAATATTTGCGATCGCAAGAAGAAAAAGGAGGCTCCCATGCAGCTTGAAACATAGCGCGAGTAATAGCGAGTAATAGTAGCAAAATATTGATTATTACTTTTCCGGATACATAGAGTAAACTATGGGATACTAGAAAGTAAAGAAATTTTTAACAAAAAAAATGGAGCTACATTGAGAAAAAAGTTGTTACTATGATTAAATCTTCTAACTTGATTAAATTTCTTTAGTTCAAGTATTTGCGCGTTTAATTAAAGTACATAAAATATTTGAAATCCAAGTCAAAGTATTTATGTATTTAACCGAAACATATATAAATATTTGAAAAAATTTAATCAAATTGAGAATTTAACAACTTTTTTCAGTGTACATTAAATGAGTTTTAAATATCAAATAATTTCTTCAATCAAAATTAATTGATTTGGATTGAGAATACTTATTTCATGTACGAAATATTGATATATATATATATATATATATATATATATATATATATATGTAAATTGTTTTTTGTAAAAAAATTCGGTATTTCTATGAATGACCGATATTCTCAAGGAGAGAATTTTCTCTTAAAATTCACCCTTAAAATCTGGTAATTGTGGAATGTGTGACTTCAAGGAATTTTACTATACTGTTTAGTAAAATTTACTAAAAATATAGTAAAATTTATTATACTTTCAATAAAATTTACTAAAAGTATAGTAAATTTTACTAAAAAGTATAGTAAAATTTCTTGAGGTCACACATTATTCCACAACTATTAGATTTTGAGGGTAAATTTTAAAATAAAATTCTCTCTGTGCATAAATTGCGAATTTTTATTTTTATCAAGTAATGGATGCCGATAATAAGAAACAGGTTTTGTAGAAGAATCGTAAAATGGAGAGAACAAGAATAAATATGCACAGCAGTAATTTCTGTGAGATCTATGAAATTAGAGATTCGGTCTCCTGGATCGATAATTGTCAACAATTTAAAGTCGACTCGTTCATCTTCCGTCAGCTCTGCGATTAATAGTGTATCCATTTCTGTATTTAATGATTTTGTTTGATACATAACTCTTTTTTTTTGTTTTCAAGGAAGCACCACTGATCGCGAGAGTTTAGTGTAAGGTGAACAAACCGGCTGCCGATGCATGTTGCTTGTCGCGTGACTAACGGATTATCTATTCTAAAATTATATACTGATAGTGCTGATTCATGTGCGTGTCTCAGTTTACATGAAAAGATTCCCATAAATATTAGTTGCAATTCAATAAACATGTATAATGTTTATCGAAATGTGTCAACAGAGAAATACAAGCGCATTATGCATATTATATATCAATCACAAATTATAAAATAAATTTATCATAAGTGATTTTCAAACACTATTATGTAAAAATTTAATTCGCTTTTTTGCGAATCATGCAATACAAAAAATGTTTAATTTAAAATTAAAAAAATTTCTCTCGTCGTTCTGATTAGATTTTGCTGGTCATGCGACATCCGACGTGCATTTTATTAATTTTTTTAAAAGAAAAGTTCAAGTTTAAATTTGAATAGATCTCGCAGTAAATTATACATGCGGAATACACTGTTTGCGCGCCCGTTCTACGAATTACCATCTTAATGCTCTTGCGGAAGAACGGATGAACACAATCGACTAATCGATACAAGTAAATTTCCCATTAACAAATTTATGGAACGCAAGCCCGGGAATTAGATTCGTACCTCTTTTCTAATATGTAATATTATCTTTGATATATAAAACACAATAACAAGTTCTTATGCATTAAAAAAAATTATTAATAAAATCAAAAAATGTATACAAAGAGATTTTTTGTATATGTGTTATTTATCAAGTATACAAACTTTACACATTTATATTAATCGATTATGTATTCTCACATCTTGTAAATAAAAAAGTCTTGTCTTTTAATATTATTTTATATTGACGTATTTTTTTTTCGAACAGACGTATGACTTGAAAACAGTGGTTTGTATTTTCTCGGGAATTTCGTGGAGAAGAGACGATATAGATTTCAACGAAAGCTTCATTTCGCGAGTTTCAACCATCTCTGTTCAATGATGGGCTCATTGCTGCAACGCGTTCCGATAGGAGGAAGAGGAGAGGCGAACGGTGGACTGTTTGCTGTAAATCAGACAAAATCAATTTCTACCTACTCGGCGATCGGTTCCAACGTTTGATTTTCGATCCCGTGCCTATCGTCTAGTGTACGAGATAATAATCGCGAACGTACGCGCGACGTCGTCGCCTCGGCCGCCGATGTCGTCGTCTCAACGTATTGTACATCACGCGAGTGTATGGGGGGCGAGCGCACGATATACGAAATCGGCATCAAAAGTGTCTCGTTACAATAATATCGACATTTATATACGGCGGGGTTTCGGCCGGGAGGAAGTTTGGCCGGGCGGCGGAAAGACGGAGAAAGGTCCTTATCATTTTATTATTGGGGTGGGTGGGCACAACCCTCGCCCTTCTCGGAACGACGCTTTACTTTTACCTCCCATTGTCTGTCCCTCGAGTCGGGCCTCGACGCCCTCTTAAAGGCTTAAGCGCCGTTTCCAAGCGCCCAATAGGATAATCTAGCAATTTCTTCACCACGCTTCCTGTTTATTAAAATGGAAACGGCGCCATCGTGTGCCGCCCTAATTTTATTAAAGCTGTAAAATGTTTTAGAAATATCATACAAGCCTCTCCCCAATACAAATTAAAATTACACGTTTATGTACAAAAAAATTATATAAATACGTTTTCTGTTTTTGATGCGTATGAAAGTATTTGGCAAATTGATGATTATCCTTACAGAAAAAAAAAAAAAAAAAAAAAAAAATTCAATAGTTGAAGGAGGATTATGACTTTTATTAAGAGCAATATAGGATTCGATAAAAACACACACTCGGTATATATTACATTCCGGTATAGTATTATATCAATTGCCGGGAATCTAAGAGAGCGGTCTCGGCCGAAATCGCCCTCGATGAGAGAGTGTTATCTCGCGCTCGCGGAAACTTCTCCCACGGCGTTCTCCTCTCGCGCGGCACCGGTTTCACCGGTGCAAGATATCGCGAGCATTATCACGGGCGTTCACCGTGATTGGTCGGATTCGAGGGTATCGTCTCTTTTTCCACCCTCTCGCTCGACCAATAAGTGACGTTTCCAGCCGAGAAAGGGTGCGGAGGGTAGGGAGCCCGAAAGGGGGTGGCAATTCGGCGACGAGAGAGAGACGAGACGTGCAATGTTCCGAAGGGGGTTACTGCGAAGGAGGGAGAGTAGGAGGAAGCGAAGCGAGGGGGGGGGGAGGGAGGAGGGGATGACGCGCGGGGGTGAAGGCGGCGGTGTAGACGAGGGAGGGGGGGGGAGAAAACTCTCCGCGTGGAAGAGAGCCGAGCGGGTCGGGCTTCTCGGTGGAAACAAGCGGGATGGATAAACTTCGGAGCGACTGTCCCCGAGGCTGATGCATAATTCAGGAATCGTCACCGGCGAGGATATTGCCAATTTGGCGTCGATGAAAATACGATCGGATTTGTGTCGGCTACCGCCCGGAATGGGGGCTCGCTCTCGCCAGGATACACATCCAGTGAATTTAACACCTTCGCCCGACC
Organism: Monomorium pharaonis; assembly: GCF_013373865.1. NCBI lineage: Eukaryota > Metazoa > Arthropoda > Insecta > Hymenoptera > Formicidae > Monomorium > Monomorium pharaonis. The sequence continues at coordinate 28,836,733 of NC_050468.1, read as the reverse complement.
GACCGACCGCCCATCCTGCCGTGGGTAATTGCATCGCGGCCAATCCGCGTCTGGTGTACACACGGTCGCCTCTCTAATAGCGCTCACCGTTTTCACGCCGTTTCCGATATGGACGGGGTGTTAAGAGTTCTATGACACCGCCGGACAAATTACCGGGGCGGCCGGTAGCCGAGCTTCGTGTGGCGCTTTATCGTTTGCGCGGCGGCCGTAACGAACGGTAAAACGCGATGAGATATAACGTAAAACTGCGCTAGGCGCCGTTGAATTTCGACTGTCCCAGGCAATTCGATGTACAATTTCTTTTCGAACAAATGCCAAACGGCATTATGTTAAAAAAAACTTACGAAAGGTAGTGAGTTATATGTTAAAACGTCCACCGAGCATTTGAGTTCTTTGATAATTGTTTTGCAGCACATATTTTTTTATGTATACTTTTGCTGAAGCATTTTAGATAAACTAATATGATTATCACGATATGTAGTAACTAAATGATTGAAAATTTTGAATTATTTTATTATTGTTTATGATATATTTTCACATTAAGCTAATTATGTGTGTCTGAGGTTTGTGTCATGCAATGATTAAATTTTTTGTCACACTAAAAATCATTCTTAGATTATTATATTACTTTTATGATATGTTACTATATAAAATATTTATATTAAAATGCAATATATTTTGTAATAATTTTATATTCAATAAAAAATAGAAGTTACAAATATATTACTAATTTTTAATAAATTACATTATTTTTTAAATAAATTTTAATTTATTCATGTTTCTATTTTGTTTTCTTGTTTTATAATTTGATTTCTCGTTATCTGAGAGCACTGATAGAAGAAATACAACCTTTTTTTTTTACATTTACATGATTTAATTTAAAATAAAGTGTAGTCAGTTTTATATGAATACATTAGTTTATCTGAATTTATATATCAAAATTAATTGCCTCGATACTAAAATCAATTTTCATTATAATCTATCCTTTTATGAAGAACAGTAAACGTTACGCATTTTTAAATAAATTCCCGCCTACCGTGAAATATTCTAACGTACAGATTGATCCTGAATATAATTTTTGCTTTGAAATTCAAAGGATTATATCCCGTATTTCTCTTTTCTTCTTCGAAATGGCAGTGGCATGATTCTGATACTGATTGATGAAAGATTATCGGTTTTCCATGGTTTTCACCGCAAGAATTTTCAAGGGAGGCAGCCGAACAGGCCGTATAAAGAAGGATCGTCCGACGTTCGACGATTTTCCACGGATGTGGGGACAACGCGCGGCATGAAATATTTATAGGAAGGGGAAAGGGGAGAGCCGAGATATCGGGGCAGGATGAAAAGAATACATTCCGGATCGATTCAATTTGTCAACGCGCCGCTAATTGCGTTATTATGCCACTCTTTTGTGCGCCGAAACGCCTCGATCATCAATAATCTATAAAAACTTGGCGTTGATAGCGATGAATTGGTGAGCGGAGAGAGGATTTACGAAGATTATGAGAGGATTATGATTTCCTAACGTAGCTTAGATTAATGAATAAAAGCGATAGTAGAAAAAAAGTAAGTTTTTTTTATAAGGATAATTGAGTTGCTGGACGGACGGAGTTGCCGGCACAAGTTGTATTTTCCACATTTTGAGAAATAAAAGGATTAATAAAAATAATATTGTATTAATACAAAAATCTTAGGAGAGAGAAATGTAAATAATCTTTTATAATAGAATTAAATATAAATAATAAAGGGGATAAGTGGAATCAACAAGTCCTGAGCAAATCCTGAGTAATTTAATTGTTAATAAAAAACATTTTAATTTAATAACATTATTTTAACATTAAAAATTCTCGAGTCTTTTTTCTTCTAAGAAAAATTCAATTTTTATTTCAGATTAATTAATTTCTTGTGGTTTAATAACGTGAGTTTTTTTGCTTATGCTAAGCTGGAGATAATTTTAAAGCATTTTTTAATGAAAAAAAAAAAAAAAAATAATAGACGGAGGAAAGAAGCCAAAGTTGAAAAAATGTGGCAGTCTTCTTGTAAATTTATTCCTCGGACGGACGTAGGGTTTGGTGACTTGGCCACTGGGTACCAGAAGGCGGGAAGAGTCGAAGATTTATGATACCGGATGCGCAAATACGGTGAAACTTCCCCGTATCCGGAGTGGCGAAAACTTTTGTACGCCTGGCGCCTTTCTTTTTTCTTCCTTCGATATGTGCGCTGAGGACACGATGCATTTTTACGCAAAGATACGTAAAATATATAGGATACAATTTCAATAACGTTAAATTAAACAAATTAATTGTTGTCAAGTGCAGAGTATGATACTTAACCCTGTGTGTGGTTTTTGATATTTTTAAATTAAATAAATTTACATTCTCTTAATTTAAATTTTATGTCTTTAAATTTTCATATTATCGAAAAATTTTATAATAAAATTGTCTCAATTATGTTATATTCGCACGTTAAGTTTATTGTAGAAATATCGTGAATTTCTCTCGTTAACTTAGAGAATTTATAAAAATTAAATCTCGCATTTTTCTGGTAACGATTTCACCCACTAGCCTGTATCCCAAATGACACTGAAAATTCGAGTTGTTCAAGTTGTCAAACTTCTTGCGTCGGTCCGATTTGCGCGAGAGAATCCACAGGAGGGAATTTCAAGCGAACAGGGAGTTGCGCTATCGGACCGGAGGTTAAATTAGATTTCGTACTTCCGGGACGTTGCAAGAACCTTAAAAGAGGAGGTAAGCGCGGGCAAACGTCCTCCTTTCATGTGCCTCTCGACAATCTCGTTCGTTTGTTTCTTATTTGTTTCCCGTGGTCCTGTAGTCGAATCGGCTAACTTGTTTGTTCGAAGGCTTTGCTCCAGCTTTATGCAATATCTTCTCTACGACTTCGCAGATTTACGGCTGTGACAGACAAAACGTGGTCTCGCGTCTGAAATTGTGAGGAACTATACCACTATTTTACCTTCAATATATTTTTTAAACATTACTGATATAATTACTTATATCGTTATTTTTTTATTTGGCATTATTTCATATGCTTGATATTACTGTTTAATTATTCTAATATTAATACTTAGGGGAACATCTTTTGATTTAAAATTGTGTGTTACAGAACTGTGTCAGTTTTATTTTTCTACTCTATCAATATTTCTGATTTAATAAATTGTAACTTCTATTTTTGAAAATAGGACAGTGACAAAAATGTAAGTACGTGACGATCTTCCGTTGAAACGATATGTGTAATTTGCACTTTTGGTGAACACAATTCTAAAGTGTGCCTCCTCTAGAAATGGCAAGGGTTTAATACTCTCGAAACGTAGCCAAAGAAGTGTCGATTTCACGTGGTTCGTGGGATCGGGCTTTCGAGGACTTTGTTACGTGTTTGGAACGAAGAAAGAGTGCGCTCGCGAGGAAAATTTTAAGGGCTCAATTCGCGTTATACTCTCTCGACAAGGGTAAAAGAGAGGTTACCGAAAAGTACCGTACAGTATAGGTGCAATAACAATAGATGACGTTCTTGATAATAAAACAGCACGTATTGCAATAATATCTTGTTATTGTAATAAATATCTTGTGCGCAATATATTTTATAGATTATTGATTATTATAATAACTTGCAATATTATTATTAAATATTATACTTTATATCAATTGTGTTTGATTGCTAAAAATATTATTTAACTAAATATTATTTGGTTTACTCAACTTTCGTGTAAAATTATGTGCTATAATTAATTAATTCATGATTAATTGAATTAAATTAGTTGATTTATAAATTGGGTGTCATTATATTAAAATAAAAAAGAAAACATTTTTTAAGAATATTACATTTGTAAGAATTTGTAAAAATAATGTATTTCAGAATTAATAGGAAAAGAAAAAAGAGAACCGACGATGATATCGGCGATATTTCTTCCTCGAACTCATCCGTCTTTTGGGATTATCGATGACGTTTAAACTTCCAGTAACACGTGCGTTAGATTGTATAACGCATCGATCGCGCTCGCCGCTTCATTGGTTCGCTATTAACCCCTTGATATTTAACCCCGTAATTACTGCAACGTCGCCCTCATGGTGGTGGTTCCCAGCGGATTCTATGTATAAACGCGCGATGTTGCATTCAATCTACGTGAAAAACAAGACTAAATACGGAAAAGAGAGATCCTTTTTTCATTGCATTACGCTAACATTATTTTATTGCGCGAGCTTAAAATTATTTAGCTTATATAAATACAGATAAATTATTATTCACGTTGATTAATTTGTTCTAATGACATTTTTAAAAGCCGACAAAGACAGTCTTTATTTGAACAGTTATAATCGTTATTTTAATAACAGTATTTTTATAGTTTATATTAATAATAATGTAACAAATAGAGCATAATAAAATGTCTGTTAAAACATTCACCAATTTCAAGACTATAATCACCATATTATATTCTGAGCGGTGGTGATAATGCAATTCCATTTGCTGTAGGATGTCACATTTAATATTTTATTATACATATAAATTATGCGCGGAATCGAGACACTCGAGTATTTGCCAATAAATACGATACTAATTCGACTTTTCATAGTTTTCTTTTCCTTCAGTTTCAGTTGACTTATTTTTTGAACATTGCACTCCTAACAGCAAAGTTCACCTCGCCCGACAAAACGGACGACGTGTGAAAAGATCGGAGATGGCGGATACACGTTATGACACCAGTCCGACCCGGCGGACTCGCCCGGCGGAACCCCTCCGTTGGGGGTTATCTCGCGCTGTGATTTCTTGATTAGCAGCGGGTCGACTGGTTGCGGTTAACCGTTGTTAGGTTGTCACTCGATTGGTATGCATGGGCTGGGATTCGTGCCCAACCGTACCAACCCCCGAGCCCACCTAATCTTCTCCTACCCCCATCGGCGGAGCCACGAAACCAATCGAGGAGAAGCGAGCAGCACCTCTAAATTTACGGCATTAACTTTCGGAAACACGGAGCTGCACTGTCAATGGAAATTCAAGTTTACTTTCGCTAAGTAATTACCGACTACGGAGTTCCTTGGATCCAGTTGTATTAACCAATTAAATGTAGGGCTGTGCGGAATGTGTGTCGTTGCGAAGAATGGGAATCGTCGGTTCGCCCTCCTTGGCCCCCTTTGAAGGGTTGGTCACCTCCAGACAAGGCTGCTATAGAGCGTCGAATTCTCCGCGACAAGTGGCGGCCATTTTTCAGCAGTTGACTCCACTCTGACAACGTGACTCTACTCGTCGACCCCTTCGTCGTATAACTCGTGTTACGCGATGGGCGCACGGAGGTGAGGAGGTTTACATAATGACCACCCTAAATCACCCTCTGCCACGTAGCAGCGCGAACGAGACGTCGAACGAAGAGGAACGGGGGGGAGGGGAGAGAGAGAGAGAGAGAGAGAGGAGTATATAGACCGAGAGTGGTAGTCTGCACGAATATACATATCCTCCCCTCCTCGAGAACGGGAGGCAGAGAGTAAGAGAGAGATTGGGGGGTTACAATTTCCCATGGATAATGGCACTTTGATTACCCCGTGACGCCGTGCGTCCTGTCAAGTGGCACGCCGGGCCATAAATGGCTGACGTGGTACACAAAAAAGGAGCAATACTCTCACTGTGCGTTACAGGGTGGCCCGCTCGAAATTCATTCCGGGGACACTCAGCGGAGGTGTAAAAATAAAAATATAAAAGGTTTATAAGTTTTCTATTGCGGCACACTCGTTACTCGTGTCATATACGTGCAGAAAAAAATTTGTGCGTAGAGACTGGCAAATATTGATGAATAAACAAAATATCTTTCTTCTTCGACAATTATCTATACATTGATATTAATGCAGTTATTAAAATGGAATTAACATGGAGATGCAAAGCATCTCTCTTCTTTGTTCACACATATAATAAATATTGAAAATATTTGTAAAATGCACTTTTCTTAAAGAATATAATATTAATGTATTACAGCAAATTTATGTCAATAATATAAATTTTATGTGGAAAACATTCTCATATAAATTTTTGTTGATTGCTGTAATTTTATTTATAAATTATTTTGTTTCTTCTTGTCACCCGATATACAGAATAAAAATACGTGCTCTCCTCCGTCACGTACTTGACCGTTAAATACACTATCGAGTGGTTTTTTATTCGTAGGTTTCGAGCGAGCGTACTCGACTTTCTTGATGATACTCAAACATCGCAACTGGTAGCGACCGATTTGTCGACTCCAGTGTTTCGCTAGGTCGAGGGTCCGCCGCGGGACTATAAAGGACCCGAAGTGGAAACAACAATGCTTGCAACTCCCGTCCCGTAAATTCAGTACGTCTGAAATGCGTTTGACTGAACGTTAGCAGCGTGTGTTGCATTGTTAGCTTACTAAGCTCTACAGTGTAACGACCGGATTAATTTACTAATATTTTATCAATACAAAATTAATGTAAAAGTTGCAAGTAAGATAGACACGTAAGATACAATTTTATTCTTTCTTTCAAAAAATTAAATAAAAATGTGTGAAAATTAAATTAAGTGAAAATAAATCCAATTGCTTCATATACAAAATGCTTTTCTACTTATTTGTGTTAAATTTATTTGAAAATAAATTATAATTTCAAGCAATACATATTTTCTCTTAATATATATTTTTATATATCTCAGAACGTTATGTATATTCCCTATTTTCTAGAAAAACCCATAAAACGCAGGAAGAAGAGTAACTGTAGTTTATAATGCGAAATGCAATTTAGAACGGAAGCAATTGTGCAATTTGAGGGAGGGAAAAAAGACGATGCCATCAACGAGGGAAGCAAAGCTGCTTTCGCGCATAAGGACACATTAGCTACTAACGTAATGTAATATTTATGGAAAATATTTGCTGACTATCACTGCGAGGCTATCGCTGTGACCCACTGACAGCAAAATGTCCGAGGAACTTCACGCGTACGACCGTGAAGTCTATTCTTCCGCATTTCACCATGAAGTCTATTATCGCTTCTATTTATAGTTTTAGCTATTATTTGATTTTAGCAACTTGCCAACTGTCACTGCAGTAGCACAGTTTGACGAATAGAGTAATCTTAGAGCATACTCGAGTGCAAAAAGATATTAAGATGTCTGTACTGAATACGGCCACGTATCCAATTTGGCGCACCTCTTATTTTTAAATAGTTACACAACAAATTTCATAAATAACGCCAATATATCATTCAGAAAGCCGATGTATTTATGCAGATTAACTGGTTAATATCTGCTTTCTACAGTTTGTAATCATACTTTATTCAAATTGTGCTCTACTGAATCTAAAATTTAAAGATAGGTTTTTGCTTTGTATTACCTATCATGTAACAATTATAAATATCCGCAATTCATATTATTGTAGCTCTTTATTTATTCTTTTCAACATTTACTTTAGGTTTTTATTAAAACATCTTATTAATAATTAAAGAAAGAAATCTCCTTGTATGATAAAATTGTGGGAGGGATATTATTAAAACACAATATATTTTATTATCATACAAAAGATTTTGTATATACATATTGGATACAAATGTAATTAACATGGAACAAGTGCTTCCTTTTTAAAAATCTTTACTGCGTTTATAAATAATTAAAATATCTCACATATTTTTCTGTTTCAGAAATATTTCTTATTAAAATTCTATTTTAAATCTTTATTTTTTCATTTGGTATTCATGAAAAAATTAGAAAAATCCCCAGAGTTTAGGCGGGCCGTATAGGGTACCTTCTTACAAAGGCTCCACGTTGCGATGCAATAGTTCTTTTAAACTTTTACTCGCGACAGCTCCAATAGGTTTACCCGTTCGTACGCAAATTTTTTGACGTTTCGGCAGCAATGAACGAGCAGCGGCCGCCGCCGCTATAGCGAACGGCGGCACGTGTTGTCACGTGTCGTTGATTACGGTCAAACCTCGATTTACTCCGACAAGTCCACGTGTCCAAGTGAGCAACACTTTGAATAATATTCACGTTGTATTACGCGGGCTCGAAATCGAATCCCCACGAGTCACGCGGTGTCTCTATATTCTGTAATGCATAAATCAAGAACCGGGGGAATGGCAGGCATCCCCAGCCCCGGTCGTGTATTACTATAACACCTCACTCACTCGGTTTCTATCGAATATTGGAATACGTGTTGAATCGACCGTCGCACGATAATGACGGCATTGAGGCCGACAGCATAGCGATAGCGAGAGATATACCGTTAACAAATTGCGATGTGTGAGAAAAGTAGACTGAAGAAGCGAAATTGTTGGCTTATGCGCTAGAGATTTTTTCACATTATTCTAAGACTATCTCTCTCACATAATATGTTACACGAAGAACGCAAATGAAATTTTTTCTATTCCATTTTATATTTGTTTAATATATTAAAAAGAAAAAAAAGAAAAAATTTTTTGTTACATGTGCGTCAAAAGTGGTTCCTTTCGTGTCTTTTGTGTGATAAAGCCGCGGATTTCAGTACTTTTAACATTTTTGCAGTTCCTATCCACCAATAGATGGTGTGAGTCGTAGAAAAATTTTTCAGCACGATCTTTTCAGCACGTTTGATCATTTCAGTTACATTTCAGCACGCACAGGTGCGTTATCCCGCGATATACATATGGCAACTCTCACCCCACATTACTGAAAATTGAGCTGTTAATTTGCGAAAAAAATTTGAAATTTTGCCAGAAAATTTTCATGTCTTTCTTTATTATTTTTCCAAAATTTTTATATTGATGTTTAGTCGTACGTTTTTTCTCCTATTTTTTAAATTGTCTACTAATTTTTGACCCTTTACGTTGTGTTCCGGTAGGCTCGATAAATACGACGGCGACATTTCCGCGATCCTCGTGGCTCGTGCTTGCAAAGGGAGTCTTTGCGGCGCCGGACGGCGAGATAATGTCGGTGGCGGCTCGAAAGGGGGATGCTCCGAGAGCTTAGGACGAGCTCGTTGTCGTTCGTTTACATTCGTGCTAACTATCCTGCAACTATATACCCGTGTGCGTCGCTCGGCAAAGTCTCACTTCGAGATCAGACTTTTTACCGTTTACACTTTTACGGGCGCCGTACGACGAATACCGTCGCATTGAATGCGGCTTTGTGATGGAAAAGGCGCTTTTTATTCGCGAGAAACCGTAATCAGGGGATAGAAAAGTGAAGACCGTTATCGCGGTACGACCGTGAGGTCTACGAGAACGGAGAACGTAATAACGCGACAATGAGATGCTTTCTTGAATGTATTGCATGGCGCTTCATTGTAATTCTTCCATTGGTTGTGGCAGTTAAAAGTACGATTACATTTAGTGATCGACGCAGTGTTGTCACGGGATTAAATGTACTTCAGGTTTTACATGAAATGAGGAAGTAAAAAAAATATATTGAAAATGCAGTCTTCGTTTCCAATTTTTTTCTTAATTTTATGGATTAACATGTAAAATTTAAAGTACTAGAACGATACAGCGCGCGCTTCGCGCGCGCCATTAACAAGCTAGAAATTAATCGCTGGCATATTTCAAAAATATTTTAAAAATATTAATATAATTGGTTAAGTTCCTTTTTATTCATTAAAAAATATTTATTTTTATATTAATGTAATATAAATATTAATTTTACGTTTATTAAATATTTAATATTTCATTAACAAAAATATTAAGTAAAAATATTTAGTGAACGTTAAATAAATATTTATTCTACTAATATTTTATTAATATTTTCCTTTTCTAATAAAAGCATGTTATTGACATTGCTGCTCATGCGATATCGAAGAGGGTGAAACACAGTATAAACCGTGCCGACAAAAAGGGGAAGATAGTTTACCCTGATGGAGAAAAGAGATAAAGGAAGAGACGCAGTAGTTCAAGTAGCAAACTATGCGAACGTCGAAAGTTAACTGCCGGACGTTTTACGATGAGGCTCTCTTTCTCTCTTTCTCTTTTTTTTCCGTCTCTTACCCGACCATGCAATTGTGAAAAAAAAAAACGACCATCGCGCGGCTATCGACGTCGTATAGCCGGTTGTCATCGACGTCGTCGTCGGCGAAGGGGCGTGAAACCGCACTCCGCGCCAATGCGGGGTGTTAATTTTAAAAACGCACTAAAACCGTCGCTAAATCGCCGCAGACAGAGAACAAAAAATCGCCCGTATGCCGGCCACCGTAAAAACTCTTCCCCTTGCGTTTCTCGGGAGAAAAATAAGAGGATGCGAGGATCGCGTCTTTGCGTTCCGCGGGAAAACAGGGGCAAGTCAGATTTCAAGTTACGAAGTGAATCGTCACGTAACCGATTAATTTTTAATGGTGTTGAGTTATCCACTGAACGTGCAAAACGGAAACCGAAGAGATTTGTCTGTGATAGACAATTTGCTTCCTTAAGACACTTTTAATACCTTTGAGTAAAAACACATTGTAATGTTTGTAAGATTTTTAAGATTTATTCAGCTAAATTTTATCACTGTTGATATCCCAAAGACCAATAAAAAGTTTCTAGTTTATTCCGTTTTTTTTTAACAATTTAAATATTGCCTATGGGATGTTGGATATTTAGTATTCCGTTATTAAATATTTATATTTGCACATCAAATGTTTGAACTCAAAATCAATTTCAGCACAGAATCAACAGTTCAACAATTTCGAAAGTGGAATCGACTGCATTTTTATCGTATGTTTAAGCAATTCCGCTGGCGTTGTTGACGTTTCGACGATCGTCCATGAATTGTCAAAGTGAAAAATGAGCTGCCGATGTAAAAAGCCGTTATAGTTCTTTTGACACATTATCGAGCATTCCCAGGCGTACGTCGCATAAACGCGTTATGCTCGTGACTAATTGTTCGTCTTCTTTACCGTTAATTCCGTGGTTCCGCGCGTACGTGAGAAAAGGAAAGGACGAGAGAGAATGGCAGTTTCGTATAAATAGTTTTCCACCTTGGGATTCGTATGTTCGCGATATTTTGCATAAACTGCGTTATCTATGTCAGCCCGATGGCGTTGCCGTTGGCGCGCGAGGCCAAACGAAATCAATCATTTTATCGGACAGTAAGATACCGCCGCTGTATGCTGTTTTGCGACGATTCATCAAGGCGTTGTTGCAAAAACCTTCTGAGAAAACCGGGGGGGAAGGGGGGAAAGGTCTTACCGACGCGTCAAAACCGTAAGGTGTTTCGACCTTGCAAATCTATCCAAATCCATTGCAATAACAACGCTAGATTATTGTCGGAATTTTCAATTTAATTCTACGCAGTTATACGTGGTCAGCAAATATTATTAAAAATTAAGATTAAGAAAGTTCTAGCTGATTGAAAGCTGTACATGTAGTTGAGATTAATCTACGTATGCATTATTGTTGTAAAAAATTTCAGCACGCTTGAGATTTTCCCACGAAGAGTATCTCGGCGAAGAAAAAAATCGTAGAGAATTAGCTTTGAATTTCTCTTCCGATTTCGTATCTCAGTTTTGTTTTTTTCTAAATTACATAAAATTAAACATTGCTATTTTTTTGCGCCGAAATTTTTGAATGGTAATGTATTATATATCTTATCCCCTTAAAAATTTTAACTAATGAATCTCATCGAACCATAAAATAAACGGTCATTTATATGGGCGTTCTCTCTGTTTTAACGCGTGAACGTCATGTCATCAGTGAATGCCGCGGTGCCTCTTCGGAGGAGACAGTCGCAATCGGGGAATTCGATACTCTGATCTCCGGAAACCGATTCCCGACCGCACCTTGCGAGAATCGTCAGAACGTGACTACTGTGAGAGCCGAGTTCGGTCCAGTCATGATATTCATGGCCTGAGACCTCTCCTTGGGACCGGCACGGCGACCCGATACCCCGCGAGTTATTCGATCTGAGAACGGGAGATTTGAATATTTCGGAAAAAAGAGCTTCATGTATATTTTATTCCTGTTTGTGTCCGCGTGCGCGAGGAGAGCCGCGAGACGCGAGAGTAGCCCCCGAGTCGCGGAGGGAAAAAAAGACCCGGTCGCCGATTTCCGATTCTCGATGGACACACCCCCACGGAACTCTGTGATTCCTTTGGCGAGAGGTAAAAGGATAAATTTATGCATTTATGCATTTCGCCATGTCGGCATTGCGCCACGATGACCGCGGCGACGCGCAATGTCGTTAACTTTTGTGACGGTGATACTCATAGATTGCCGAATAAAGTGTTGCTCGTATAGAGGAAAAAGTTTCTTAACGGTAATGTAGTCCTTCGTCATTTTTGTATTCGTACAATTTCTTATATGTGTGTTATAATAATAAATTTATTAAGAATAATTTTTAAGTAATGAGGAATTAAAATGATTTTTAACTTTAAAGAATGACTCATTTTGTCGCTATAGTGTAAACTCGGGTAAGATGGCCATAGTTTTTTTAAATGCCAAAAACATACTTTTATTTTTATTATTTTTTAATAACGTTTGGTATATTACTTCACTAAAGCTTTAACTATCGACTTAAAGAGAAAATACTTAATAAAAATTTTTTATTATCAAAATATTGAAACACGAATATTGGCCATCTTTCACAACTTTTAGGGAAAAGATGGCCATAGTATTATAGAACAGTTAGCTATACATTTTTTATGTACTTAACATTTATAGAATAATAAAAACTTATAATTCTATATATTTAGTTTTATTACCACATATTATCACATATTTAATTTTATTTTTAAACATTTTTAATATTAAATGTTTACACAAGTTTAGGATCAATTTAACTCATTGTCATTACTAAAAAAAAAAAAACATATATGATATGTCAAATTAAAATATTAAGTGCACAATTTATTTCTCGTCTTTTTAATAATAAAATATATACATAAACACCTCGAAATGTCATGGGCTATTTTGCCTAAGCTGTGAGAGAAAGATAATCATAATATTTATTTAAAAAATAGAAAAGGAAATAAAAAATATAATTACACATTACAATTCACATACTTTTGTTACGTGGTTAACGTTTATTGCGACAGTACAACTGTAATTTATTCGACATTGTGGCAATTTCTAATAAACATTTGAAAAACTTTGCAGGCAGTCAAAATTAAAAACGTGATATGACATCCACAATATCGTTATTTCGAATAGTATACGCACATAAACTACAATAAATATTGATTATCTTTGAAAATAATTACGAGAACACATTATTTAGCAATTATTGGAGAAATTATAGCCGTTAGCCATCTTTTCCGCATGGCCATCATATATACTGCACATAGAAAAATAATTACTACTTCCAAGTATAAATATTACTTGTTCTAAGGACCGGTTGTTCCAACTTCTTGGTAAACTTATCCACCAGATAAGCATATATCTATTTTCATTTCTTTTCTTATTTATTTATCTGATAGGTAAATTTACCAAGAAGTTGGAACAACCGAACCTAAGTAATTAGTTTCTTTCAATATCTGCAAATCTATGGCAAACTTGCCACAAGTATCACATTTACTTAAAACATATTCTGAATCTTAGTAAATGTAATATTTCAAACAAAAATATTCACTTCAAACAAATATTCGGTTTACTTACTATCTAGAGTCCAAAGAAAAATTCTTTATTCAAGTTTTATAATGTTCTTCAAACAAGAATAAATTTTTATTTTAAGTGAGAAATGCTGAGATTTTCTAATATTTGTGACAAGTATACCTTAAAATTAATATTAAGAAAAGGATGCGAACACTTGGATGATCTAGACGAATACCGTAAATATTATGCACCAGTTTAATTGTTAATATTGTTGAGAATGACTCGAAATAGAGTCGAAACGTCCGGATTTTATTAACTAAAAATTTCGTACTGAATTATTAATATATATGCAATAACTACAGCGCTTGACTCTCATTTGCCAAATTCTCCTACTTAGTTAATATTAAGAAAATATTCTTGATTGAAAAAAACTATTACTTGAACGAAATAAAATAAAATGAGTAAATAGTTTCCTTGCCTGTAGAATGATATATATTCTTCTGTGTGTACTTTATCCTACGTTAATTTGTTCTTATTTTTGTGTATATATATTTAATTTTCAAATTTGTGTCTTTTACTTTCAAAAAGATCAATTTTTTTCGATGCGAAACAACTCGACAGCCGCGGGTTCTAAGTTACTTGTCCTTCGTGCTTCTTCTAATTCCAAGGACGGTACGGGTGCTAATCTCATACAAAAGTGCGAAACCACGAGTATCGCGCGTCTGTTTGTCTGTCTGTCTGTCTGACAGACGAAACACGGCTGATTGAATCAAACGGAAGATCTGCACGCTCCGGGAATCACCGGCGGAACGTCCATATGGCGCAACAATGCATTGTTGATGGGTGCACACGCGTGCACTATTTCGCAAGGGCGAAGAGAAAGAGAGAGAGAGAGAGAGAGAGTGAGAGAGAGAATGATGGTCGGGGTGAGAGAGGATTTCATGATCTCGGTTATGCTATTCGGCAGGTGCATAATGTCCGTTGCGGTTCTCGTGGTTCCATTGACAAGCCGATCCGGCGATTTTCGCCCGAGTAACAGATTTCTTCGCGGGCGCGCTAGCGGCGAAGCGGCGATTAGGCATATGTTCGCTACGCTGGACTCTTTTTCGCAAAAAAAAAAAAAAAAAAGAGAATACAATGGGGGGACGGACGAGCAAAGAGGCGGAGGAGAGCGTGGAGGCTATCGCGGCAATGAGAGAAGCGGCGTCGGCGCGCTTCTCCCGAAAACACATGACGGCAAAACCGCAGATCGATTCCGGTCGCAACTGCCGTTAATTCGCGCCGGTTTTGTTCACCCCTTTTTTTGCACCGGCAGTAGCACGCGATCGCCGTCACGGATTCCGCTGTCTGTGCCATCCGTCTGCGAGCGTGATGCGAGGATCCACGCGCGATTTTTAAATCTAAGAAATGTCAATCAAAAATTTCCACCTTATTGCAATTGGGCGCCAATAATAAAGATTGAAAGGAGGAAAGAGAAAAAAAAAAGGTATTAGACTGATAGCATTAACTTCGGCTCGTCCCTATTGCCGCACTTCCGGGCAGGTGTCTAATTCGGCCAGGCGTGAAACGGGCCCTAAAGTTTCCCCATTACGAAATTAGCCTTAGGGAACTCCAGGTGAAACGTGCGAACGCGCGGGCAGCCTCCGATGTTCCAGAACGGACGGAGACGATGTATGCGATGTATCGCTCTTTTCTCTCCTGAAACACGGCGAAACGTCAATGTCACGCGATTCCGCCGAGGGCAGGCATTCCGTGCCGTGCCGTGGCCCTTTACACGGCCATTTAGGCTTTCTTCGCCCATTTCCTCACGTGCGCGTTCTCTCGGCTAACAATTTTATGCCCTCGGCCCCCGATGGGCATGGGCATCCGCTTCTTTCTCCGCTTCGCGGGCTCACCTCTCTCGTTAGGTGACGCCGTCACGAACGCGACCGGCACTTGATGGCGCGATGAAAGACCGAAATTCGTTAGACAACTGCGTTCGCCGCCATTGTTGTTGGTTTTCGGCAGAGTCCCGGTTTCTTCAGTTTTTGGTTTGTCTGCCGTTCGCGCTCTAAACATTCGGCATCACGCGAGAGACTCATTGTATACGTGTCCACGACGACAAGGCGAATTTAGCTGCAAACGATTTGCTCCTGTTTCCCATCCCGCGTCTGCAAAACCACTGTCCGTCTGGTTTCTCATCCGCAGTTTTTGTAGTTTGTATTTTTCTGTTTGTGCTGCTGAATGCGCCGTAACAATTTTTTAGATGTCAAATTTTTATGAAGATTTGATCAAAATATCATTTTTTATTCGTAATAAAATGTATAAAAATGTAATTCTATATTACGCTATTTTTATTTATTGATTACAATAATCTTATTAGTGTTTGATTGTTGATTTCTGGTTTAAGTGAAAAAGCATTGAACAATTTCTTCAAATTATATTATACTTTTAATGCATAAATAATTTTTCTATCCACGCCTTGAAATAATGTAACGTTGTCGTTCGACTAATCGCAGAGAGAACTTCGTAAAACTTTGCAATCTCCTTTGAACGGAGAGTTCAACCTTCAGCAAGTAACCATCGTCTTCGTGCCTCGCACGCTATACAAGTGTTGCCAATTTTAATATTAAAGCGTCTACATCAAACGATACGCGCTTGTTTCGGAGCACGCGTCGTGATTCACATTCGAAATCATCTCCATAGAGTAGGTGGAGATGTAACGACGCCCGAGTGAAAGATTTGAGTTGCTCGCATAGAAAAAGTACAATTATTAGATATAAATATATCTATAACTATCTATAAAACGCAGGTCTGCGTTTAACGCGTGAAACATAAACTGTAATCTAAGTCATGTATATCACGTGTTAATGTGTCATCTACATAAATAATAACCAGTAAATCATAGAAGATGCAACTTTCATTGGAAATAATGTAAATTATACTGCATTTTTTACTTTTAATATTATATATTTTTATCTTATTACAATATTAAAGTTAGATATATTTACAATTTTAAATATTTACTTTTTTCTATACTGTGTTGTTTATAATAATTCACGTTGCTTGTATTTTTCTATATGAAAAAGATTCTAGTAAACATAAATGTAAACAATACGTTACAATAATCATGTAAATGTGAAATTTACGATATATAATATTTCATATATGTAAGTTATCAATAGTTGTAATAACTGTTAAAATTCTTTACGCAAGTATTTCACGCAGATTTCTAATGGCAATTAATTCAATAATTCATTAATTAAATAAAGAAGAGACCTTAATAAAATAAAGATTTCGAATTTTCCTATTATGTCAAATAAACTGTGTTTATCCAGCAATATACGATACAAATGTATATCATTTGTCTAACTCAAAGAATTCATTACTATTTGCTCTATAAACCGCTGAATCAGCAGGACATCGATTTATTTAAAGACGTCAGCTCACAGATATTCTCTTGCTTTTCCAAACAGGTTTTCACGCGTGGTTCGAGTCAATCACTGTCATAGCCCTGCTTCGAGCACCGTTGATGATCGTAAGATCTTCGTGTCGACGTGTCGGAAAGTTTCTAACGGCGAAGGACGATCCTTCGGTCCTTTGCAGCATCCCCTTCGCGCATTTACGAAACTGCACGAGTAAGACGAACGGTGTTCGACTCTGCGCGCGCACGTACGTGCCTCAGTATGGGTCT
This sequence comes from Monomorium pharaonis, assembly GCF_013373865.1. NCBI lineage: Eukaryota > Metazoa > Arthropoda > Insecta > Hymenoptera > Formicidae > Monomorium > Monomorium pharaonis. Next base: position 28,819,576 of record NC_050468.1, on the reverse strand, counting down.
ATGTACATGCACGAGGAAGGGGTGGGCTTTATTTGAAATTCATACGGCGTATGGCGAGCTCTCCGCTCGCTCAAAGTCAGCCGATATCAACAGCCTTGGCTGGTTCAAAGGCGCCAAAGCGCACTCACGACGATTGTTTCCGCTCGGTACGCGATTTCGGGCCACTCGGTACTCGAGGCACGGACTCGCGCCTAATTCGATACCAGGTGTGTACGTAGTTCTCGATTTCTACGGTTAATGTATTCCCGAAAACGCGAATGTAAACCATCAAAGCCGCAACCGGAAGAACGACGGCGGCGGCGCGCAAGCTGGAACGTCATCTTAAATTTGAGACACTTTTACCTCATTGAAGGAAATTAAAAAAGAAAATTTCAAGTACATCACGTGCATGCAATGTGGAATTTTGTTCTTAATTATAATCCTTTGTATATGTTTGAACGAGTATAATGGAAAAATAAAATAATTGTAAAAAATAAATTATTTAAGAAATTAATAGAAAGCGTTTGATCAACTTTTCGTTATTGAGTTTGATTTTACGATGTAAAAAGCTATTTCATCTTGCAAACATTTATAACGGCAAGCAAGAATTAAAGTAAAACTCTCTTTACACGTTTATACCGTATCGTTTTTTGTGCAGTCAACCACATGTTGCATGTCATTTTTTAAAATTAACATACTTGCCGGAATTAAGTTGGTACGTTTGCAAAAAAGGTATACGTAATGTCTATTCGTCTAATGGGGAGGGAAGAGCCTACCTTTCCCACACGGGCGAACTTGGAATCTGGGGCCAGCCGGCATTTATATTCCATTTCAACTCAATTACATACCGCGGCGATTCGATTATGTAGACGGTAATGGAATGACTGTAGGAAACGGTCTTATGCGATGGAAGAGAGTGACGAGGTGCGTTTCGTGGAAACGCATTACACGCTGAGGACAACGATTACGGAGGCAGCCATACCAGGATTTTCACCGCGCGATAATCGCACATCCTTGGACTCTCGCGCGCAAGACGCCCGTTCTGCTAATTCTTGCAATTCATCGGAAAATACTAATCGTCCGAGAGAACGCGGATGTCCTCTCTTCTTTTTTTCCCCTCTCGACACCACAGCCGATGTCAAGTAGAGGCTATTCGACGACACCGCAGTTACGTTCGCTCGAGTACGCAAATTTCGCAGTTTTACACGTGTAATCGATCTTTACGTAACTGCCACTGCTTTTCGCACGCTCATCAAAGATCGCGTCAGCAATTAGCGAGGAAGTACGACGTAAGCCGGATCTCCTGCGCGCTTAGAAAATCAACTTGCCGCTTACGCACATACGCGTGCGTGTATACGTGTGTATCCAATGAGTTCGATATCGGGTCACGCGAAATCAAACCGTCCCGTAACTATACCAAAGCACACACACCACACGCAACGGCACCTGCCCGGTAATAACAACGATAACGCACGGCTGAAATGTTATTAATTTTAATGTTACGCTCGAATAACCGATCCGGAACCGGCTACGCAGGATCGTCATCGATGGGACTTCGACAAGTTGTCTCCCCCCCTTCCCCCTTCCTCACCGTCCTCCCTCTTACCACTCCCTTCTCTTTTACCCTGTCTCTTTCTCTTCCCTCGTTTTCTTCGATCTTTTTCCTTTGCTTAAATATATACGTACGTGTCTTTTCATCTTCCTCTCCATCGTTTTATACACCCCGTCTTTTTCCCCCCTCCTCCCTACGCCCCTCTCTCAGTCTTTCTCTCGGATCGACGCATCGCTACGCTAATGACGACTCGCCGCGATGCAATCGGTGCGATCGGTGCAATCATGATTTTGTTCATCGACTGCAACTTGCTGGGGCCGTGCCTTCCCCCGGCTGCCTTATTCACTGGCGTGAGTTATACCTCGATCGAAATGATAGGGCAAATCGGTCGCTGTGGTTAAGGCAGGGACTCGCTTATACCATGGCACACCGATGCAGAAAGATGGATATGAAGATGAAGACCAGGTCGAGTATAAGAGTAGCCATTAAGTTTTATCGGGCGTAACTGTGGATGAAATGATGACGGAATCGCAATCGATCTTTTGATATATCTCGAGCGCGTTGTCAAGGTACCGTTAATATTTATAGAAAACACAAATGGAAACGTACGAGAATGAAACTTGAGCGTTACATCTCGAGGTGTTAGCAAAAATTTAAGAATTTTACGAATTGCTCTATTATTACATTTGATTACTCGTGTGAAAATTAAGCATCATTTTCTTATTGGTCCACAAGTTACTTAATTTTTTTGTTTATTCTTGATTCTTATGTAAAATCGTGTTTTGTAGTACTTACTTACGAATTTGATGAGAAAGCATTACAAATCAAATCTAGTTTTTTGTAATAAGTTTATTCAAATCAATTATTTGAATTAAAATTATTTATTTAAGACAAACAAAAACTTTTTTCTTAGATCTTTTTATAAGAGAAATAAGCTTAAGAAGCCTACAATTTTTTAATTATGGTTAACTGGTAATGTAAAGTCAAAACATCCTTAGCCAATAGGCATATATATAATTTTTATCTATGTTCTTGTCGTTCCTAAGATTAATTAAAAGAGAAAAATTGTTAAAGTTATTATTTAAAAGAAACTAATTATTATTACTAATTATTACATTTTGTCATAAAGTAAAACAGATTTGCGCGTTAAAATATGAATAAGAATAGAATTTGAAGCTGAACAGCGAGAAAAATATGATAAATGTATTACCTATTGCTTTGGGATTCTCTACTTTAGCATCCATAAAAATAATCAATTTTGTATAATTATTATTTTACCATATCATCACGTGCGTTCAAATATGCAAAAAAAAATTATCGCACCATTATCTCTTTCGTAGCAAAAGATTAATGTGCAAGGAGAAACGGTTCGATAACGAAGATAGGTTTGATAACGGCGTAGAAAGAGAGAACGAGACTAAGCATCATTAATTCTCGTTATCAGAGATATTACTTAATGTCGCATCGCACTAATCAGATAGAAGTTGGGCATTTATTATAGATAGAGCAATATTCCAGCATTTTCGCAACACGAGAATCAGGAATCGTGCGCAGCCTTCCCGGATGACGGTCAAGGAGAGGTACGAAGTACGGCGAAAGATGATATGAGTAATTGGTCTCTTCGTAACGATCATGAGATATTGGTAGTGACGTTAATGATGGGATTATGTAGGACTTCGGGAAGACGACGACGGGAGCGTTGCAATTTCCGCGGGATTGATAGTCGACGAGAGCGTCATTTTTCTAACTGCGTTAACTACAAAATGATCGTAATTAGCTGTTCAATGGATCAGGATATATCGAACGTCACGTCGGATAAAATGATGGAGAGATCAGTGACAACGAAGACTCGACGGGAAGCTTTAAGCGACTGTAATTATATTATTCCGCTATTTGCGAATAATGAATAACAAACAATGGCCGCGTTTGTAATAATATAATTATTAAACGTGGGAATGCAAAATATTTGTCTGTGATCCATTTTTTTTTTAATAAAGTAATGTTAAAAATATCTACACGTCTAAATTTTATTTGAAGTAAAGTAATATTCAAAATACTTACGTTTCTAACTTTACATTTTTAATTAGTATATAAAAAATTTTTTTCAAATTGAATTTTTTATGACATGAGTAACGTACTTATTTGAGACTACGACATCTTGTCGAAATGTTTAGATTGAAATACCAAAGTATCAGAATTTATTTCTCTCCTAACGGCGAGACAATTTTTTTATATCTTAAATACGTTCAACAAGCTGTGATTATGTTATCCCCCGGAGAACCACTGCCTCCTACAAGCACGCTGTGAGGAAAGTGCCTGGAGGTGTCAGGAAGGCGTCTGGCTACAAATTTCGGTCGATTAAAGAGCCGTAAACCAAACGCGACCGAGTTCAACACGTTTATCCTCTTAAAGAAATTCTCTGGTCTCGCGTGGATCTAAATAGAGCCATGATTAGCCGAGATTAAGGTGAGAGACTCTCGTACGAACGAATACCCGTACCCTGTTAAGATAAGGAGAGTGCCACATATTAACTACGTCCCGTCCTGCGGAAGACGGAGCGATTTAGGCCTCCTGCCCTCGGTTGCCCGCGCGTCGTAAAAAAAAAAGAAATGCATCTTCGAGGTATCAAATCGAATTAAGATGTACAAATATTTGAATTTTGTACAAGTATTTTTACTATGCCGTACTATAGATCATGTGGGATTTAAGATAAGTAAAATTTAAAATGTAAGTATTTAAGATTATTTCACTAAAGAAAAGGTATGTTTTTTTTCACAATAAAAAATATACAATACGTATAAAACGATTGTATACGATAAATATTTGCTTCTTTAAAAAAAAAAAGAAAAGAAATCTTTATTAAATTTAAAAACTATGTGTCTTTTAAAAAATCTACAGGAACCTATTTGACTATTAAAATAGAATATGTTTGACATAACATGGCACAAAATTTTCTGGAATGCTACTTACATTTTTTTTTAATTAAAAGTACTTTGGATAAAAGTTCACGCACATGATAAACATTATTTTTATACTTTTTTTCACACTTTTTAAGTTATAAGTTGTAAGACGTTGACAATAATTAATCTTGAAAAACTAACATTGAAAAAGTTGAATGTTATTTAAAGCTATTAAAATTTTAATAATAAAAATTGTACTAAACTTTAATCGATACTTGGGTGGGAAAAATAACCGGCAGTAGCTTTCCAAAATTAGAAGAATAAAAGTGATTAAGAAATTTAGAACGGTGGCCATTTAAATATTTCTCATTGATCTCACTACGCAACTTTTCTAGTAACTTTGAAAAATTCACGAACAGGCTGTTACGTAGACTACGTAGAGCATCGCAAAACCCATACAGCTCGTAACTCCGTTTCACCGTTTCATCCGTTGATTTACAGATACTACGTCTTATCTTCTTATTTGTCGATTTACGGCTTCGTCGACACAAATTACGTGCGTACTATGTTCTGAATGGCGGCATGTTCCATGAAAACGGAACGTCGGTCGTCACTTATGCGATTTCCTGAGCTCGAATGCTACCGTGCGAACGTAAACTGTCGCGTAAACAAAAAGAGTAGGTGGAAAAAAAATATCTCGGTGCGTGACACGTTTGAAAATATTGAAGTTTGCGCGTTATCATCTTCGCGAATGCGCACGATGTTTTTCCGTTGTCCCTCTCGTGTCGAAAAGTGCGCAAAAGTTCATTTAAAAGCCCTCTGCGTTTCGTTCTATGTAGGCGGTATCAATCGCCGTTAATTTAGTACGACAAACGATACGCCAACGCGGCAAGTGTATCAACGCGTATCGATTTCGCCGTCAAATTAAAACAATATCAATTATTCCACTTTTGCGGGCCAAAATTTATTTTCAGCGTAACGTCGGCGCGCCGAGTGATTTATATGAGAAGGGCTTTTGTTCGAGTTACGGCATGGTCAAATGGCGAACGTAGGAGGTAGAAAAATAATGTTACGCAGAAACGTACCGATAACTCTCTTTGTAGGCGAACGAAGCGAAAGAGGGCGAGATAAACCGACGAGGCGCGAACAAAGTACGATTACCATTTGTCATGCCAGTAAACGGTACGATGGATGAATCCGTTATATGGTTTAAATGCTGAGCGTAAAGATTACGAAAGTTCGTTGCGATAACGCGTTTCACGTGACAGCAGAAGGACGTAGCAGTATTTAGTGATAATCAGGATAAATGAGCCGTTGAGCAAAATACTGATATAAGTAAAGATAAATGTTCGACGTACGTATCGTTTCTCACGACATCGTACGTACATAAAAATATAATGCATCAAAACAAAAAACTTGACATTTTTTACAAAGATGTGAAAAATTTACTACAAAGTGTGTTGATTAACTGTTAGATATTTTTATAAATACGTTTATTAAAACAATAATGATTGGTTTTGTTATTTGCTCTAATTAACAATAAGGGAAAGGTGCTGTTCCTGTAGCTATGTTATTCTATGCAGTAATCTCTTGAATGTTTTTAAAAGTAAAAATATATAGTTTACAATATGACTATCAAAAATGTCTTATAACAATATTGATAATAAAGAAAACTATACGGCGTTATGAAAATTTATTTATCGTTTGAGTCGAAGTAAATAATTAAAAAAATTTTCTTAATCTCATGAAGTGTTATTAAAATATGTATTTTATTCTATATTTGAATCGTCTCTATCGTTAAGTTATCTAGAAAAAATAGTTGAAAATTTAATTATTAATCGTAACCTACATTGTATAAAAATTATACAACAAATATAAAAAATAAGTAAGTGTTGCACTTTTGACCAGTAACAGATTATTGTACCTTGAAAAAAAAGTAAAATAAAGGTAAAGTAAAAATAAAATAAAGATTAAGGTCAAGCTAAAGTTTAAAAAAAAAATATAGGGAACTTTTATTCTTGTTAAGATTAAATTTGTAATATTATTTCATTGTTTTTCTATTATTTCACTTTGTTCCAATTAAGCTTTATACATTTTTTGTAAAATTTTATATAATATATAAAGATGTTAAAAATATAAAAATCTTAATTTTTTTAAAACAAAATGTCAAAATTAATTAAAAGTACGCTATTTTTCCATACAAATATAAAATTCTAGAATAATATTAGCTTGTTTTTCTAATTATAAAAACCTATAAATAGATTCATATATCACGAAAACGTACAAGTATAAAAAAAAACAGTTGAAAAACGAGAAGCGTTAATAGGGAACAAATGTAGCGACAACGAACGAATAAAAGCAAGGCTTCGTATCGAATGGGATTTCCTGACTTTTCGAGTCTCATATCGGATATCGGATGGAGACATTTAATTTGTGAACAGGTCCTCCGTATCGACCCGTTAACTCGGATTATAAATTAGCTACAAGACCACGTAGCGAGATAAAGCAGCGGTCGGACGCGCTTCTCCCCCAAGTTCTCGCTCTTTCATCGGAACGGTAAATGTTCACGAAATTAAGATATCTGTAGCCGAGGGCATTAGGCTAATCGTTCCCATTCATATAAGAAACTATTCCCGCGGTATTTGACAGCGATTTATATGGTGCTATATATATATAACATTTATATATGCTATGGAAAAGGAAAAAAGAAAACTGATACGGCAATTAACTTTTTACTACACGTTACACTCGTAACTCTTTTGCCGGTTGTTATTTTTCACACTGTTGTTATAACATTATGATAACGTAATAATAATTTATATTATTATTATTTATTATTATCATTACATTTTGTGTCAGGTCGAAAGCTGACATTCATCACCGGAGACAGAGAGCTGCTAGTCCGTAATTCTGTCGCCGAGGTTGATTGATTTTTCAATTCATCGTACATTCGGTACAGGCAAGCGCTGAATTATTTCGCATCCTAAACTCTGCAAAGTCATGCAGGGCAATTGACATGTGTTCGCGATTTTCAACTGAAATATGGGGTGCGCGTACAAAAAGTATTACGTAAGTAAACGCACCGCGAGGAAACACACGCTCCCGCCACGCCTTTTCCCTCCCTCCCTTCCACCTCCACACGGCCGATAATCGAAACATAACTGTCCCGTCTCTTTCTCTCATTATCGTTCCATTATGTCACCGTGCGACCGTGCGTATCGCCGACCACGTAATCGTCGTGATTACCTTCGCACGCTTTGCCGATTGTCATCGAAGGCTCATCGCGATCGCCTCGAGGACGACAGGAATTCCATTCGCGCGAGGATACATAGGCGGTCTTTAATAAAATAACGGCATGAGTACCTTTAATTATCCGCATTATCCACCAGCTTGCGTTCCTACGTGTTATTCCTAGGTGCCCTTCAAGCCATTACAGAAAGAGAATAGTTTTCTCGTAATACAATTATTTCTATTTCACGTAATTTACCAGCTTCTCCTTCGTAGCGTAACACTTAACGTCTATATGGATGTACAACTTTATTATTTATCACTTGCCAGTAAAAATAATATAGTATTCGACATGTTAATAAATAATCATATTGACGTTATGAAATAATTATCGTCTTTCATTTGAGATATAAAGTTTAGCAAATATAATTAATTAAGATTTTCTTTTAATGTATCAATGTAGTATTTGTGTATGTGTGTGTGTGTGTGTGCTATAAATAATTAATTATAATAACGTGATATAAATATCACAATATTATCCGACGCGGCGAGAGGTATTTCGAGCGTTCCTCTATCGCTGTGACTGTCTTCAGGATTAATCTCTATTACGTTTAGTCACGGTGACTAATCATCGGAGATCAAGCATCGCGACAACAAGTATTTTCTTTCCTGAGGCCGTGAAACGAGGAACGTATGCGCGGTGTTTAATAAAAATAGCGATAATATGAGCATTTCGTGTCATGGTAATGAGACCCACGGATCGGCTATCTGCTGCAGTCCATGTTCCTGATAACCGAGCTGCATCAATCATTCCCCTACTCCTTCTATTTCCTCCCAACTTCCACTCTCGCTTAGTAATAAAGACGAAACTTTACCGTCGCGAGTTGTCCCATACGGCCGAGAGAGGCTCCGGCCTTCGTCCCGGACGGGAAAGAAGTCTGAAAACGAGTCGAGTCTGCCGAGTGACGGATTATCCTCGTTGGATTTTTACGGATGCAAATTTGAACACGGCCTACGCAAACCAGTAGCACGCTCATGCAGACGAAGCTTCAAGTTATTGGCGATGTCCGCTGTAAATCTTTTGTAAATGCAATCTTTTCTTTTCCCGAATGTCACGTGATGGAGTATCACTCTGCCACTGGGGGGCGATAAAGCCTCTACCGGAAATATAATATCAAAAAATGATCGAACGCATCAAACGAATGCAATTATTCTAATAGATTCTAAGTATTCTAATAGATATTAGTTATTGTTAATAATAATATTTATTTAATATTAATTGTATAATAATATTCTAATTAATATTAATTAGAACTAATTCATATTATTTTCTTATTTTAACAATTAACGAAATAATATTTGAATAAAGATTCTATTCACACGTAGAAAAGTGTCACTAATTTTGACACAGGCCTCCTGAAATGGTACCCTTTTATTTCTCAGAAACTAAACATTGCACTGTATTAATAATATGTATTAATAATAAATAACTAAAAAGTAACAAATAAAATTTTTGGGTCCTAATATCTCAGACGTTCGTTTTTGGTCACATGGTAAAAATATTAATTATTTTAAAATAAAACAATATAGAAATTGTTATATTATCTGACAGAAAATCTTTTCTCGTTTTGCTGTTAGCTTTTGTTTAAGAAATACTATTTAAAAACAAAGAGATAATAACCTTCTTTATAATACATAATATATCAGTATACATATATAAGCGTTCAGAGTTTAATGTCTGAAAATGCAATTTAATTGTTTGCGCCTGCATTGTTCGTGGTTTTTATAGGAAAACACGCAAATTGATCTTTGCGCATTGTATAACTGTTGTCTTTCGCGTGTTATACGCAGATAAAAAAGAGCATTCCTTTTGTATTTAAAAATATGACATCCGTTACAGTCATTTACTCGTCGACGTGGCGCTCTCTTAATTCGCACAATCGCTTCTCGCGTAGCAGCGTTGCATCGCGAACGCACGAATAATATACAATGATTACGAATAATGACCGCCGGCCACAATGCTGCGGTCGCGGGCAATCATAATCGCGGATAAAAACTGCCGCTAACAGGTATTTACGTGCGCACAAGTCTCGGCCGGAATCAAAAAGCTGCGGATGGCTACGCTTGCTCGCCTCGCAATAATTGACTCGGCAATGCGTATAAACCGCAGTATGGCGGCCGGACGGATAATTAAGTAACAATTAGGCCTCAGGTGGGCGAGCGTGTAGCCAAGTGCAGTTGTGAGAGGGTAGGAGGGGAGGGCGCGGTATACTTCTGCCATATGGACGATTGGGCACCATCGCGTTCGGACGCCTGCGTTTCGCGTTTCGGTGATGGCCCCGTGCGTTTAATGCTCAATTACACCAATATCGGTCGACTTCAACGTCAGTTTAGCTAATTGTTCGTGTCATTTTCTTAACTAGATCGTTTTATATAACACAACTAAGTATTAACAAAGAGAGTAATGGCTAACTGATCTAATCAGGTATCAGCTATTATTAGAATTATTGATCAAGTTAAAGTTCAAGTACCAAGTTAAACGTAAGTCTTCTATTCACGATGTTATCAAAATCATAATCCAATATCTTTAATTTTGATGCTACATGGACGGAAAAGTGTTTTATACTTGTGACTACAATTTAATGATAAAATTATTATAGTTAGGAATTTTATCTTCACAATTATTACTGTTGTAAAGTTAAGAATATAGTAACCTTTTTTTATTTGGTTTACCAATGATGAAAACAAAATTACTATAAATCTTAAAAATTTTAAATATTAATGTAAAATTAATATAAAATGTAGATGTTAAAAATAAAATAAGTATTTTAATTAGTAACAAATGCAATTGTAATTATATCAAACACAATTAATTTTTAATTATTTCTTTATTTTTTACGTAATAGATAATAGCTACAATTTGCACTATTAAGCAATTATAAATATACACGTGGCGCTAAAAATAACTACAAATTATAGTTAAATAATAATAACTGCAACTATTTTTTTTCTCTTAAATAAAAATTCAATGATTGAAGATGTCGGATGCTACGCCTACGGTTAACAAACTTTGTAAATTAATGTATCAAAATTCTTATGACCGCGGTCTTCAAACAGACAAGTACTTCATGTCTGTGCCGTTAAATTATCGTTGATACGTTAGAGGCATAAGTGCACAGGTGAAAATCGGCGATTCATCCAGGATCCTTGACTCTTCTGTTCCTTCCTGTCTCGCTTTACCTCTCGCGTTCCAGCTGCGCGAACTGTCGCTCCGCTTGCTTCCCCCCTTGTTTCCTTCTTTTTTTCTCCATTGTCGTTATTACTATTCGTTAGTCGCACGAGCGTTCGGCCGCGAAAATGCAGCACCACACGCCGTAACCGTAACTTCCTCTATTCGGCTTTTCTCTGTCTAACGATACTCATTGACGCTCCACCGAAGCATAGTCGATGACAAAAAGTCGACGGAAGAAAGTGATTTACGGGCGGAACAATGATGCGATCGCATAAATAAATTACACATGCATTAAGGTTGTACATTTGTTGCTGGAAGACTGTAAAGAAGTTTATATGCCAATCGCATCACATGTATTTCCTTAAATTGTAGGATTACATGCGTGTTTGGATTTTGACTGTGCACCGCAATAATGTCCAATTAAAAACCTATGATTTCCAAAGTTCCTAGAGTTTCCAGAATACCTAGAATTCCGCAAAAAAGAAAATTATATAAATGATTGCCGAATTGCAGGTAGGTCGGGGAGTCAATATTAAAAAGCAAATCATCATCAAGAGATTATAGTCGTTCAGAAGTCGGAATCGGCATCCAAAGTCTAATTAACCTCGCATGGGAGAGTTAGCCGAAATTAAAATTAATTTGGTAATCTTTATTCCACTAAAATAAATAGTGCTTTTAAGAAAAATGTTTCAAAATATATTTTAAGAAAATCCTCCCTGACACTTTTGTCTTGAATTCTTAACAAATCTAATAAATTTATCTTGTTGCGTCGCGAGATGCAATACTACGTTGTTACTTAAGACAATAAAAAAAAATTAGATTTATTAAATAAATTTTTCGTAATAAAGCGCTAAAAATACAAGTCCAGTTTTGAAGAAATTTGAACCCCATTTCATTTTGCACCTCCAAATTTTCTGTATAATTTTAACTATCTCTCATTTATCAGAAACATAAATTGTGTGACTTGGTCTACTTGGTCTACTTGACTCTCTTTTCATATATGTAGAATTATAAGCTAAGATACGATAAAACAGTTGCAATATTTACTCACATCAACTCACTTCTCGCTCCCCAAGACAAGATACACCATTACAAGTTTCATACGAGTTGTAACTCGAAGATTAAACATCAGAATTGCATTATTCCCGTGCCGAGAATTACACGAGTAGGCGCTCGAAGGTGGGGCGGGGGGAGTGGGGGGAGGTGAAAGGGGAGAGGAGCGCATAGATTGTCGCGCTCGGTAAATCGCGTAAAGCGAATGAAATTTTGCAGATTTGCTTTCGGGAGGGATTTTCCGATAATTCAATATAATAGGCGGGCGCGCACGAGCGCATGGTAATTGGTGTTAACGAACACGCTCTGCTGTCATTCACGACGGCGGAAAATGATTGCGGCCGAGCGGGGCGTTTCCGGCTCACCGGCGGGCACTTCCGCGATAGAACAATGGGAGCGCTTAACGCACCGGCGAAAGTCGTTAGCCGGTGTATTATATTCGGTGTCGCGCGCCGCGCGTCGCGGCGACGACGTGCGTTAATCTAATTTTCTGTACATCGATTAACGCCCGTGGCCGCGAACCGCGGAAAGTGCAGGCAATCCCGCGTGGCTTTATTATGGCCGCCATCAAACGCACGCGCGCGCGCGCGCGCGCGCGGCACTCGAATGCACTTTCTTTTTCGGTGAAATCACACCGCGAGATCATTCCCGTTTAATGCGAGCCGGCCGACCGTGGAATATTATCGTGATGAAATTTATTCCGAGCGTACGATTTGCAGCATTTTTGCGATAATATCGCGGGCACGTATATACGCGGGAAAACATTTATACGCGGGCAGATAAATTCCGCAGGCCTTTATTGTGCCGCTTTGAAAATGGAAATATTATTTCTTCACCTGGATATACGTATATGATAAAATTGCACGAACGAGATGTGTACAGAGAGATAATTGAATATGTAAGCGAAATCTTTTTAGATACTAGAAAGAAAAAGAACGTTCGAGGAGAAGAAGATCCGTCTGTCCAACCAGCGTAGCATTTGTTCATATATCAATGAAACGAAAGATTTTCAGCGGATGATGTACGAGCTACCTATTCTTCGGAGTTTCACGCGATAGAAAATTATCTAGTAGACGCATTAATACTTCGATTACGTTTGGCAGGTTAATCCAATTTTTCCTGGGCCATCATCAATCGAGAGGGCCGACTGTAAAAGGTTGGCAGTCCACCAACCGCGGCGCGTCGGACAACAAACGGTTTACAACACCATCTGCCGCGTTGGTCTCGCTTCCTCAATGACACGGGAGCGTTACTACTCCGCGTCGAAATTCGGTGTCGCTGCGGGGGTGCGTTTCCGCGCGTTGTTCGTTCTTCCTTTTATATTCCGTCGATCTTCTCGAAAAAAAAAAGAATAAAACGGGCGAGAAGAGAACGGCGGATGTCGGAGGCCCGGCTACCGTAATCTCCGGGAAGTAAAGATGTGTGTGTGTGCGTCAATAGTAAAAACGTGATTTCCGAGAGCACGGGGTCTGCAGGGCCAAAGCAACGCCGCCGCGGGCGGAGGGGGAAAAAAAACAATGTCTCTGAAAATTGGACGGAATTAGTGAAAATTCTCGTGGTCGAGAATGGAAGCTATCCCGGGCTAAGAGATCCAATTACCGGCTCCATTCACGTTATACCTTCTCGGAGGGAGCCTCCCCTCCGGGCATAAAAGTCCCGAAATCTCTTTTTAATGATTACCGTGTCGTTTCTCGATTCCGTGTTCCTTTCTCGAAATCCACGTCACATCCGGCACCGATTCCAAGTGAAATCAAAGCGCGGGGCCTGCGCTTCATTCATATCGCACGGAATTAATTGCCCGTTACCTTCGTGCCTTACGCGCGTGTACATGTGTGCCTAAACATTAAATATAATATATGAGAATTACATGAATTTTTTAAAATTAACGGCGAATAGGTAAAAATTACCGCTACGCGGTAAGTAGAATGGACTGCGATGAAATTATTTCGTTTCTTTCCCATAAAAAAAATTAATAATTTGTATCGTATAAGTTTAATTAAATCTAATCTCGTTTATGCAATTGTTTAATTAAATGCAATTGTTACAAATAATTTCAAGACCAACTTGTGGAAAAAAAAACAACTTTTGATCAATAGAAAATGTAATAATGGACGTGTTACTCGGTTATTATATTTGCTTACACGTAGATGATTACAATTCCACGTTGCACACCGTCAATGTGGCACACGTATACGGGGATAAGCAATGACAGCGTGTACCAGGCATTAAAATTGATTATTTCGCGGTCTGACAACGTAGGTACACGCTAAGCGAACGTATCGAATGGAAAACTTTCGGTGGCGAAACGGTGCATTTAAAAATCGATTTGCGGCCCCGAGAGCCTGTGATTTCGGTCGATAAATTAACGGCCCCCTGTCAGGCCCGGCTGGTGATTACCGCGGATTTCCGTGCGAGCTGTACTTTACCAATTTTCTCGATTACCGGCATGAAAAGCCCCTTAAGTGACCGTCTATCAGGCTAACCTCCGAGGGTTCCGGGTTCTTTCGGCGCGGTGAAGGCGATGAATTATCCTACCTCTCGCCGGCGCTCGTGGTCAACCTCGAACGATTTTCCTCGCCTTTCTCGAGGAGATCCCGGAAACAACAGTAATTACAGTGACGAAATACCTGCGAACCCTCTTAAAAAGAAAGAAATCCGCCGCTTAGTAACCGCTCCAGAGTAACAGGTGCCATCCACCTGCCACAAATTTCCAGAGTGCTAAACACAGGTTTGGGCATTATTTCCAGAAAAAAAAAAGGAAGAAGAAACTCGATTACAGGGATTTTCCTGTTTCTATTAATTCGCAAGCTGATACATTTGAGAAAGCGTGTGTTTCACAGTCCTTTGCCTCCAAAAGTCTCCAGATTCTACGTTTTTTTTTCTGGACACGAGGGTGAGAAAATTAAATTACTGAAATATTCAGATATTAAATTCTCTAATTGAAAATTAATTTAAAATGTTACTCGTTTTCAAGTGTAAGAAAAAGTATGCGTCAGTTATAAATAAGATATTTTAAGACTAGGAAAATTAGATAAATAATAATAAGAAATTTCAACAAATTTTATGTTATGTGATTTGCAGGTAAACATTTTCCGTCAGATATTCGTTCGAACTGGGTTTACAAACCGTACAAAACCCGATTAATCGTGGACAATTACGGGCAACAAATCCGTGCCGGGCGGGCGTTAATGAGTGTCGCCGGAAGTGTACGCTGCGAGGTACACAGAGGTAGAGAGCGGGGGGGCGGCCTTCTCCCCCGCCGTCGCCGCTTCCGGTTTGCTTGGGGGCTCGTTGCGAAGGGGACAGAATGCACCGGTGGCGTACCGCGATAAAATCGTCTAATTGTTTCACTAAGCGTATGTGAATGTCCAACACGCGTGCGTCCGCCGCACGTAGAGTGCCATTGCGTGCGTCACGTTCCGACCGCGTAGCAGTTGGTCTTCCAACGAAAAAGCAGTACCGATTTAAACCGGTCGGTGTAATATTACGTAAACCGATGCTTTGTACTTGTTACGGCGAATTCGTTCAATTTCGAAAATTAACATTAATAAACGAAAATAAGTATTTTAATATCAATACTGTTTTAAATCTGTTATGTCGAACGCAAGAGAAAAATTCTCTCTCTACGTAGAAAACTTGAAATTGATTAATATTTAAAAAGGGACATCGTCGGATATGAGGAAATAATAATACGATAATGTGATAATATTTATATTTAATAAAGATTACGATAACAGAGAGAAAGAGGAAAATAATAACACGCAATATTATTGCCGTGTCTGCCCGGCAATAAATACTGTTTATAAGAGAGTTACATTTAAAATTAAAAATATAAGATAAGAGTGATTACATTATGGTTTTATTACACGTTGCACAATTATACTTTTCTTGCTATCCTGTCCTCCGATAGAGAATTCACAATAAATTTTCTTTCTCGAGCAGATGCGAATTTAGATAAAAGCACGCAGCCATTATAAGATATACTCAGTGAGTATGATGCGTACAAGAGTAGCAGTTCGCGAAATACGAAAGGGGATTCCACATAGGTCTACGCCATTGTACCGAATTAGCTTGCTCCTTGGAGCGTGGAGTGTATAATAATTACCGCAACTAAGTAACGCAACTCGAGATAAGCTTCTCTCGAAGAAGCACAGTGTAATGGCACTATCGTGCTGAATGTACGCATGCTTAATGAAGATAATTTGTTGAAATCATTTTATCCCACATTACGTATAGCGCTACGCTGAGAAGAGACGAAATTATACAGCGTTCCTCTCGTATTATGTCGCGCAAACAATTTTGCGATCTGACGATGCTGATAACGGAAGCTATATAATAATTACGATAAAAAGTGTATCGTATTAATGGCGTAAAATAATATATCTAGATGCAGTAATTCTTTCACATCAGGAAAGGTTTACAGCAATTAACGTAATTTTGCTATAGATACATTGGCTTTTAAATAATTACAATAAAAATATATTGTTGCAAAATGTTATTTCTCGAATTAAATTATTTTTCTTACAATATTGTATTACGTATTTTTTATGTTAAAAACATAATATTCGACAAGAGTAATAAAAAAACTTTTTTTTTCAATAACGCAAAAAAAATTCGAATAAAGAAATTGGCCAGGAAATGATTCGACGTCGAATATTGTAGACACATTTTGTAACAATTAAACTTTTAACAATTGAAACTCTTGTTAATCGTTATAGACATAATTTATACATTTTCGTGCCTGACATTGATTTTGCCTATTTAATACAGCGTTCGAAATATTTTAATAAAGCTCGACAAAGGTATTGCTTTGTTGCTAGGCTTCTTTTTTTCTGTGCGAGTTGAACTCATGTATAAATAAATCAAAGAAACTCGAGGAGTAGAGTACTCTCCTGTAAGGTTACAAACATAATTAGGAGTTGTAACTCCCTCATGGTGGGGCGATAAGCCGCGTTCATTATTCCCGTGTTTTAGATAACTGATGGAGTGGTCATGGATCCGTGGGATCTTCGTGGTCACCGAGAGGACAGAACGTACACCCACGGTCATTCCAGCTGGCACCGTCTAAAGTGCCTTTAAATAACCATTTTCTGGGACAAATTATATACCACGACACGCTGACGTGACAGCTGTGCCTTATATGATACATTACTGTTCTAAGTATCGACAGAGTGAATGATATAGGACGCAAAGAGAAAAAGAAATACGATGCGTTATGCATTCATGCGTAAATAGTTACAAGCGAGCCTTTCTATACGTCGGGCATACGCCAGTAACGGTTTGAATCTTTTCTCAACTCAACTTTTTTCTCTTTTTAATTAAATTTAAAGCTCCGACACAGAATGTCCTACGTGGCGATTAAATCTCGAATTAAGATTTTTATTTATCCACATTTTTTTAAAGCTAAAAAAAATCATATTTCAACACAAAAACATTGTATTATTTGTTAAATAAATTTATCATCGATTAAAAAATTTTGCTAAATCGAAACAATTGCATATGCATGTGGGATCTTATGTAGCTCTCGACAATTAATTATGTATGCATAACTTTCATTTGAAATTCTGTCGGCAGGATTCTAATATCCTTTGGACAAACAAGAACAGTTTCTGTAACAGACTATCTGCCTATATATAGTACAGACAGATCGAACTCACGAATTACACCAATCAAGACCGTAACGTCCCCTTTGCTCTTGGAGCACCACGATGCAGCTCCTTTGTTCTACGGGGACCGTTTTGTGGTATAGGAGCTCCGACTCTCGAGTTCCCATGCGAGATATAGAGGCGGCGAGGATCATTATAAAAATTAAACGACGTTCATGCGATTGATTATTGAAATTACATATCATTCCCGGGGCGCGCTCGCCGTTTCTGCGGAGCAGCGTCTCCTCGCAGCGACGACGACAGGGTGAAGAGGGGGGGGGGGGGTGGGAGAAAGAGGAGAAAAAAAAGGGAAGAAACAGGCGAAGGGGGCAGGGGTGAAAAGCAAAACGTATACAGAGGGAGACGCGAGTATCCCCGACGAGCGGCGATCGTGTGTACGTACAAGCGGGCGTGTCAATGTATGAGGGCGGATCGGGTTTTATTCGTGCGCATCGTCGAGCCACGGACCTTAATAAGTCGTTTTCGAAAGATAATCCGCGGCGGGTGTGTCATTTCATTTCTTGTAATTTCGTGCTCGACGCGCCGCGGAATGCTACGTATAAGTGTTTGTGTGTGTGTGTGTGTGTATGTGTGTGTCGGTTACCTGAGTGCGTATAGTCGTGCAACCCGGCAAAGGGTGCTTCTTCCCTTTCAGGGCCGGCAACATTGTGACAGCGATACATCGAGACAGACTTCTTCATCTTCTTACAAATCATATAGATCTGTAAACTTTGATCAGTCGTAACGATTGGTACTGAACTTTTGTTAAGGAGAAAAACAGAAACGTAAGACAGAATGGGACTCGGGACGAGTATAATTTCTCTCTCGATTTCCTTTTTAAAAATGGTATAGAAACGTTCGATGCAAACGGTACACCTCTATGTACACCGAGAGAAAAGCGTTTGGTATTTATGATCATAATTGCGAGGTAATTACGGTTAGGAACGTCCGTTCTTTATTATTACTGTAATGTTAGTAATAAAACAAATAATTTTACGTGTGTTTATGGTTCTATCAACTGATGAAAAAAGAATTTACTGTTAATTAGGATAATTTCAAATATTAATATAAAAAATATCAAGATATGGATGACGAAATAAAATAAATATTTCTATTTAATAAAGGTAATCATAATTATAATGATTATAACTATTTCTTAAACATTTACTTTCTCTTTATATAGTAATAATAAATAATCAATAGCTGTAATTTGTAAGATTGAACAATTGTAAATTTATATTATAGTTGACACAGAAAATTATTGTAAATTACAGTTAAACAATACAATAATAGTTATAATTATTTTTTCTTTTAGTGTGAATTTGTATTAACTTTATTTACAAATGTTTGAATAAAAAGTTAAAAACATATAATTAATTCATATCTATTCCTTTTTTTCTATTAGTGCTTGCTTAATTAAAAAAAAAACTTTGTTGGGGCATTAGTCTATGAATTTCTCGTTATAGTAGAAGATCGCGGGTTTAAATTTTGGATCAAGTTTTTGTATATCAGGCGTCATTTTCCAGAATGATTCTGTTCTCCCGTTTATCCGTCTTTGTCCTCACGGTTCTCCTTCCTCTTTCGCCTCGAGGCACCAGATTACACTCATTCAGTGATTTCGGCTGGTTCTTCTAGTGTCTTTCTTTTTCTCGTGGACTCTTCATTGAGAAGTGGAGACCGCGTTGTCGTTTTCTCCTCGTCTCGTGTCTCTGCCTGCCCCCCCCTTCCCCCCCGACTAGCTCGAAGCATCACCGTCGCCCCGGGAAGCCTTTCATTCACTCGTTCTACGGGAGAAACGGTTCTCCAAATGTTGGAGAACGAGGACCCCACGCCGGCGGCCGACGTCGATCGGAGGGGGATGGGAGACGCTAGAAGAAATGGGTCTGGCGTTGCAGCTTGAAAATTAGCTCGATGTAGTACCTGTTTCCGTTGTCCGGCCGTGTCCTTTGCGTGGGACGACGGCAGACCTGGCGCCAAGTGGTTTTGTCTATGATCGGACCTCTCGTTCGCGTGACGCAATGATGAAAATAACGAGTGGCCGAAGTGCGTGAGGATCGATAATCCGGCCGGATTACATCAGTCAGGAGGGCGGCCGGTCGCGTTAAATCGGCGATCTTATCGGCGACGATTCTGGTCAGCCTCTTTTAGCGCGCCTTTGCGTGCACGAACGTTTCGTTTCATAAGCCGCGAAGGCGTACAATAATTTGCTGCAAATGTGGACTATACGACGAGAGATTAGTTTTTCTCTCTCTCTCTTTCGTTACTTGTATTATACAATGTAACATATCCGTGTGTGTTGGATATTCCGATGGTTCGGTGTTTACTTGGCAAATGTACTTTAGTTAGGTCTGCATAGAGCGAATTTCGAATAAAGTTCCAACGCGGTTCACGTCCAACTTTGCAATGCAACGATGTGGCGAACGATGAGCCGCCGATAAAACTCGTTTCTCTTATAAGGCATTTATATTTTAAACGTTTTCTATTTTTTGCGTTCCTCTTCTTTCTCCCTTTCCAGCTTCCTTTTCCTCTGTCCTTTTCGAGAAACATATACCTGACGCCGAGCGGGTACGAATTAGGGCCGAGTTAACAAATTGGTCCTCCGCAAACTGGTACGTAAACGCGAGGGCCCCGCGCGCCCACGCTCCCCTCTCGAGATAAAAACGAGCAAGGTGCGATCTTCGGCCATTCCCTATCCTGTCGAGCTCTTAAGATAAGAAAAATGGATGATAACGCTCGATTTAAGGTCTAATAAAAACATGAAATGCATTTTAGCGAAATTAGATTTAAAGAAAAAAAGAACAAGGACGTGGTCGGCGGAACCAGTTCACGTGCTGATGAATAATAAAGTATCCGCGCACACGACTATGCACAACCGTCATTTATCTCGTACCTGGCTGAAAAATGCAATATCGATGCTCGATACATGTACGCGTGCATAATAGAAACTTTAAGGATGTTTTGGCTCTATAACACCAATTAAAAACTATCAAAATTTAAGAACTGCAGACTTCTAAGGTTTATTTTATTTTCGTAGCCAATGACGAAAAAAGTTTTTGACCCCGAAATTGTAATCCCGAATTTGGATCCTAAATTCTGCTGCAAAAAAGAAACAACGAGAAATTTGGCTTATAACACTTTAGCGTAAATGATTCTCTTTTGCCGTAGTTTTAGTAAAATAGTAAATAATTTAGGTAATAATTTTAATGAATAGATAAATTTAAATAAGTAAGCAGATCTAAATAAACTTTTACACGAATACTTATCACAGGTTTTTTAGTATAAGTAAAAAACATTGATTTAATTTGTAATTGTATTTTCTCATTAAATTTGCAAATAAATATTACAAAATTTTACGTAAGAATCGGGAGCAAAAAAACTTTTGAATTAATAAGAAATTTTGTTTAAATTTTACATAGTTATTCAATCGTAAAAATAGAACAATTTATTAAAAAATTTTTGATAATGTGACAATTTAAGATGTGACACGTTCCTGAAAAGTTATCTATATAAATAAAAATGTAAATGTTTGTTCTTCCTCGGGAAGAGACGGGGAGAGACCGGGAGAGACGGGGAGAGATCGGGAGAGACCGGGAGAGACCGGGAGAGACCGGGAGAGACCGGGAGAGACGGGGAGAGACCGGGAGAGACGGTGAGAGATCGGGAGAGACGGGGAGAGACCGGGAGAGACGGGGAGAGACGGGGAGAGACGGATAGAGACCGGGAGAGACAGGTAGAGACCGGGAGAGACGGGGAGAGACCGGGAGAGATCGGGAGAGACGGGGAGAGCCCAGGAGAGACGGGGAGAGACGGGAGAGGCAAAGAATGTTTCTATTGTGTTTAAATTAAGGTAATAAGAAAAATAAAGATGGCTGTTATTTTATTGAAAAAAGGGAACTTATTTAAAACAGTCTTTTGAATGGATTTCTAAATCCATGGCAGCTTTTAGAAAAAAAAGTTTGAAGTACGTGAATAAATGAATATTAAATTTATTAAAGATAGATAAATGCTTATTCAAAAATAAAATAAAAAGAGCAACAGTAAAGCAAGGCTCTTGAAAGTTAAACAACAAAAGCAAAGAAAATTTGACAAAAACGTAGCATAAGAATAGAGAGCCACAGCAACGCGTGGCAGGGCATAGCTAGTTAATAATAAAAAGCAGTTACGTATACACGGTAAAAATTTTTGTATTATAGTAAAAATATATGAAATGTTTCATCTCTACTTATTCACAAATATAATTTTCCATCTGACATACATTTCCATAACCAAAAATACTAAAAAAATTAATACATTCCACTATAAATTGCAAATAAAGAAATAAATTTTCACACATATTATTTATGTAATCTTACATACGTTTTTTACAGTGTCAGTTTCCACGATAGCGATAAAAATCTCATGCGATATCCGTTTGTATTGCGTGCCGTAGCGATAGTTTAGTTATTGTAACAGCAGATAAGTATAACAGTAAATGATAAAGTTATCTTGATGTATGAGTACAGAGCTGTGTACTACATTCTAAATGGCGGAGAAGTTTCGCCGTTTCAAGCTGCGCTTCCACCGGACTCCGGTTTCCGGCATGTCCATTACGCGCGAGGATTATTCAAATATTATTACACGGGACACATTATCAAAATGTCCGACGTCATTATTCCACGAGAAACACTTAATGCGTGAGCGATAACGTGTCGATCACGCACTGAATTACAATGAGTCAGCCGAATTAGTCCTACGAGATGAAGCTGACGCAGGAGGTGCAGACGAGATTCTCCGGAGAAGAAAGATCGCGCGGCAAGAGGGGAGGGGGAGGGCAGGAAAAGGGGGAGCACGGGGGGAGAGGAAAGGAGGAGGGGGTGTTCATGGAGAAAGGAGTAACCAGCCTGCTCGCTGGCGGGGAAAGGAAGTCGGGGGAGCGACTCAAATTAAATGCCGCTGAAACAAAAAATGATCGGGTAATGACAGCGCCGGGGCTCACCGGACAGTGGCTGTGCGGGTATCTCTGGGTACGTGGACGGTAGGGGGGCCGGGAGAGGAACCGTGTGATTACCCATCGACCAATAGCCGTGCTCAGAGCGGCCATCATGGTCCAGTGGAGACGTGCAATCACGCGGTTCTCCAGCAACCACTCCGCTCCAAGAGAAGACGTTATGGTTTCGTCCTCCCTCTTGCACGTAGTTACACCCGACGGGGGCCTCGCGCTCTCGTAAGGAATCGATCCGCGACGAACGCGGAATCAATGTAGGTATGTAGGAATCGAATCCCCCTACGGGGACGGCTGATCCGAACCGGCGTTGATCGCAAATGAGTCCGGAGCAGAAGTAATAAGCTCGCGCCCCGCGTACGAATACGCTGTGCCGCGTTTCTTATGGCGGCGCGTACTTACGTCTGAACGCCGGAGTAGCAAAATCGTAAACGTGCATTTCATTATATAAATATGAAATTTTATAACGGATCAACAGAAAAGAGAAGAAAAGAAAGTTTAATATTTAAACAACAAGATGTGTTAATTAAAGCAAATTCGAAATAAGTTACACGGTTATAAAATGTCTACGTGATTCTAGTAATCCTTTTTTATCCTGTTTCTGTATGCATTTAATCATATATTTGGTTATTGTCGATATTATACTTATTTCTATTGATATTATTTTTATTATTTTATATAATATGTTTCAATACTTTTAGTCTTGCCTCTGCATACTTCAATTACTATCACGTGTATATAATTTGTTCGTCTGTAATCTTATCTTGTAATTTATTTTTATTTTAATGTTTTATAATAAACAAATTAGGGATTGTAAGCAGCATTATTGCTAATGCCTTAAAAAAAAAATTTTTGCTAAGATATTTAGACATTTGGCTGGATACAATTATAATGAACGTTCATAAAGATTGCCAAAAATATTGACATTCCAGCAATTATATAGTTTAAATGTCTTAATTATTTCCAACAAAATTCTTTTCAAATTTGCATTCAACTGTATTTTTAGACAAGCTATATTTCAGCAAGATTGTTCTTTTCGTGCGGAGGTGCTACTCTTTGTATTTTGTTTTGTACTTATGTAAGAAACGTTTCTCACCTCTTACACACTTCAACGAAATTGTCATGATTTAATTGTGACTATTATTGAAATTGAAACGCGACGAGACACATTGGCCATATGTTGATCAGGCACATTGATCGATAGTGTCAGAAACGTGACGCGATCGCCGCGCGAGAAATCGGAGCGTAGCTTCGGAGGAAACGGCGGCATTTTGGCAAGGTGTAACGTGGTTGCGCAAAAGTAAAACTAGATAATAGCCGCTTTCACGTGCTGTAGCCTCGCATAGTGGCGTGCCGAACGTACGTAATGTAACAAGTCCGCCTTATCTGAGAGTCATCGCCGGTAAGCAGCGAGCTTCATAACGCTAATTACCAGCTTCGGGGTTCTCAACCTCGGAACAACATTGATTGAGCGTTTCCAGGCGGTTAAGAGGTTTCCAGCCTCGCTGGAAAGATCACACGTGTGATGTATGCGTTACAAAACTACATCATCAACGTATCTTTGTAATTACACGGGGGAAACACAGTGCGAGAAACGTACGATTGTATTAAACGTAATTGCACCAATCCGATAAATTCAAGATTCTTAGAAGGAAAACATTTTTCGCACGACGAGGGAAATTTATCATGTTGGAGCCTTTTTACATTTTTGAATAAAAATATTATTTGCGCATGACATTACATGCACTTTCTTACAACATATAAAAAAAAACTGTAATCCAAAATTGAAATGTTAAAAAATTTCATTTTTCCTCTCGTTTGTGTTTTCCATGTATTTTCCACGTATCTACAGTTCAAATTCTATTGTTAAATAGAGAGAAATATCGGTGTAACGTGAGAAATACTTGAATATTGGTCCAAGAAACTTTAAGAATACAAATTATTTGAGTTTTACAAAAACTTTGCTGAAAGAGTTCAGGATATCTCGACGGCAGTAACTTAAAAACAATTTTGCAACCGGAGCTCTTTAATTGCGTGGCATTCCGATCGGATGTC
Organism: Monomorium pharaonis; assembly: GCF_013373865.1. Classification (NCBI taxonomy): domain Eukaryota; kingdom Metazoa; phylum Arthropoda; class Insecta; order Hymenoptera; family Formicidae; genus Monomorium; species Monomorium pharaonis. The sequence goes on along the minus strand of NC_050468.1, from coordinate 28,794,951 downwards.
GTGCGCGTGCAGTGATCCAATTTGAAAAGTAAAACGTCTTGAGGCGAGCTGACGATGAGAGCCGCGACTTATGAGAGGTATGCATTTTTACATTAACGATAACACTTAAGACTGTGTAATTGCATCCTGTCTTTAAGGCCCGTCCACACGTAGTCGCTTGCACCTCAAAGGATCTCACGCACTCTTGCGCGCTACCTGACGCACCATTAAGTGCATTATGCGCGACTTACGCAGGAACGGATAATGACCTTCCGGGATCCGGAGCCAACGATATTTTTTTTTTTTTTTTTTTAGTACTGGCAACGCAAACAAAATTAAGCAGAGAAATGTGTTAAGAGGAGCTGAGCTTTTTCCCTACATTTCACACAAACATAACATTAAATTTGTAATAATTTTAGCTTACGGACAATAACTTCGAAATGTCGGCAAGTACCTTTGAGAAATATCGTGCCGAGTTTGCTTGACAATCGGAATTTGGAAAAATTCAAATTTTCGTACCTACGTAGGTCCGCTCCTGCATTTATGGCACCTCGTGCGTGCGTTTGCGTCGAGCGTACACGTGTGCACGTGTGTATGTGCTCTCCTATCTTCGGCTCATCGCTGCAGATTTCACTCGGCGCTCGTGTGAAACGCGGATAATGACGAGTACCGTCGACGGTAGGATAGCCGGCGCTTAATAACTCGTTAATTATCGTTTTAGGAAATCCGCGTGCACATAGTGGAGGCGTCCAATTACTTTACGTAACTCCCGCGCGTTCATTTCTCCGGCGGTCGCGGTAATTGGTTTAATTGCGTTTCGCAAAGGAGGAAGGATTCGAGACGGAAAGGTGGCGACTCTCTTCAGGAGTGCGACAGCAGGAACATCTCTCTTTGGAGTTTGTGCCATAGAGCACTATAATACCGTTAGAAAAAGAGACAGAAGAACAAAGTGAGAGAGGTTTACAAAATGTTATTACTTGTTTAATTATACAAGCTCTACTGACCTAATATATAACATAATAAAAAAAATAATAATAAAAAATTAATGTTTAATTTAATAATAAACAATTTAATTTAAATTAAATTTTGAAAGGAGAAATGTTTTTGTGAGCATGTAAGGAATACTAATTCTAAAAATTGAATATCCAGCGTGCGTTTCAGAATTGTATTCCTCTAAATTTTAATTAATTTCCTACTTTCTACAGTGCTTACTCGCTCAAAAGCAAAATCTGAAATTCATTATTTTGTAACTCTGTTATTAATTGTGGAAGTTTAAAATATTTTGATATCGCGTTTTCCCAGGTCGCGATATATTTATTCTAAGTGATCCGGATTTGCGTGTTAATCACTTTGCTGGGAAACACTTCTATTTTTTTCTCTTTTTTTTCGATAGAGACTCCGCGCACAGATCTTTGATTAGCGCGATTAAACGAGTCGCACACGTACATGAGGACACAGAAAATTCCTTCCGACCAAGGACTCCCCTTAATGATAACTCAGCGCGATAGTATCTCACAGGAAGTCGTGAGTGTGTTTCGCCGTCGACCGAAAGTAATAAAAAATGTTAAGGTGCGCAACAAAGTATCGCGTGATACGAAAAGAGGAAGGAGGTCGACGAATCGCGATTAAAAAGACCGTCTTAATTACTTTACAAGGCTCCTTAATTTCCCGCTTGATATTTCGTCCCGAAAAGAATGAAGAGAGTCCTCGGGAATCCGCTTTCTTTTCTTTTCTCCTTTTTCCACTGTTAATTATTTCAAGCCTCCGAAATCTCTTATCTAAAGTTTTATTACTCCTGTTGTGTTCTTATCCATTTTCGAGATGCGTTTCCGATTTTATTTCAAGAATATCCTTACGTACATCACCTTCATATTACGTTACGTCACAACATATTGTGATATCGTTTTAATACATCTTCAACGAGATGTCGCATTTGAAATTTTAATTCTTATTATGAACTCCCTCTAATTAAACGTGCGTCCACAATTTAATCAATAAATTTGTTATCAAAATCGGATCGGAATGTTTCGGAGTACAATTAGCGTGAAACAAAAAAGTGAAGATCGATTTGTATTGAATTCAATCGGAATTATTTAAAAGCCCGCGGAACGTGTGCAAATACAAGAATGGCGCAGCACGGACTTTAAGAAAAAAAAAAATAATAATAAAAAAACTACGATCTGCAGCGATAAAATCGTTGGAACTGATACAGTGTAAATATCGCGTGAAAAGATAACAAAGAACACGCGAGATGCGCTCCCGGTCTTTTTGTTGGCGTGTAGAGAATTTAATTCGCTCATCTTTTATTCCGCGCTTCCGTTCATCTGGCATTATCCTGAATCGCGCGGCAACGGGAGCGCGAAAAACCTAACAATCGCGCGATCGTCCGATTTCGGGTATTTATACGCCGCCGTTATGTCGGCGATGCGATTTACGGGCGCACGGGACTTTTGACAATCTCATGTGCAACCCAGTTGCGCATGAAAACTCGTCAAGACGAGTATATAATGAACGCGCGCGCGCGCGCGCGCGCGCACGGTATTAACATTAATTACCATAATGCTTCCTTAATCTGCATTAATGGGGGCTGCGAGGAAAATGTGCGTACGATGCTGCGCACCAGAAAAATCGCAACAATGACGACTATTGCGCTGGAAACTTACGCGCATATTCCGCACATTATCAATGATAATCACTTGCAAAATATTACATGGAGATATGAGGAAATATTTAATAAACAGCAATAAAATCGTAAAGTAGCAATTTCCTGCTCAGAACTCATTATTCGACTCAGTTTAATGCCAATGCAAAAAGTCCGGAAACTATAAAAGTAAAAATAGAAATGTAAATGTGTTCGACGAGAATCTTGTATTAATCATAGAATCTTAAATAACTGTAATTTGTAGTAACGTTAAATGATTAAACTTATATTTTTATCTAATGATTTTTCTATTGATCACACGAAGATCTCATAAGAAGATGTATGTGTCACATATCAAAGTACCATGTCTCGAAATTTAAAAATTTCATAAATTGTTTTATTATTATTGGAGAATCGGAAAAATTTGAACACGATTCTCTTTAGTATTCCTGTAAACTCAGTTTAATTTACTTTCTATCTTTTCCTAATTCTTGAGAAAAAGATAGAAAATAAACTAAATTCAGTTAAGCTACATTGCAAACGTACACCTCGTTGACTTAAAAATTATTTAATTTTTTATTTACTCTTATTTCTCATGCAAAATTGCGTTTACTATTTATTTGCATATAATATTTGATAAAGAAGTAGCATTTCGAATTAAACCAAACGTTTTACATATACTAATAAATATATGCGCCAAAATTTACTTAGCGCTACTTATTCGTTTAAAAGTTATTTGTTTAAAGCTGCAGCAAAATACAATTATTTTCATTGTATAATATAAACAACTCTAAGTGAAAAATTTTTTCTTTGAAACTAGTTTCCAAAAATTTATGATATTTACGACCAAAATTGTTTATCGAATAGAAAAGTAGATGCACGTAGTTTTTAAACTTCGATAACTTTTAGCTGGTATCGTGAGGCAAAACGTCCTTAGAACGCAGACGACGTACAAAAGTAGGGAACAGCGTATCTTTAGAGTAACGTGCGCTTCTGAAATTACGCTTACAAAAATGCTTGTCCATACCGTGCTGCAATTTATTCGGTCGATCGTCCTCATTGCGAGCCCCCGACCTTCGGGGATCGAGTGAAGCGTTTTCTCGCGCGTCGCCCATCGAAATTTCGAGCTTCTACAGCCCCGTGCCGTCGATTAACGCCACCCGGCGATAAATCACGGCGGGCCGCGGCGCGAGCCTCTTTTTCTTGCCCTCCGATATTTTCGGCACACCCACTACCACACCGGCGCGCCGGCGACGCTGATATTATGTCGGTTTTAACGGCGTATAACGCTCTTAACAAGAAGATCGCGTGTTACGCCCGTGTCCCAGGGTCGCCGGCGATCAAGGCGATCAATGTGCGTGCACGGGGTGTCCCGGGGAACGGGAGGCAGCACGCGAATACCCGGCCAGTTTCTAGATTCTGGAGTTGATTTTGTATGAACAGTGTCGTATCGACGTAGATCTCATCTTTCTCGATTGTTATCCAGATGTAAGCGCGTTATAATTTGCACAGAGCCCATTTGCATACATTACGATCTGCGAAGGCGAAATTATTCTTATGTAATTCCACTTGCGTCGGTAATTGAATTTTATCCTTCAAGATTAATAAACAATTTTCTGCATATTATTCTTAACCATATGCATAGTCGAATTTTATTTTAAGACCGTCTCAAGTAATATTTTAAGATGCTAATATGGCTTTGTGCTATTGCTTGATGGTATCTTAAAACAGGTACTGTTGGTGAATATCAGTTTCATTATTTAAAGCCATCAGTTTTACATTTCGATATCACTTTTATTATTTAAATATTAGATTTTTATAATTAAGGACGATGGCTTTCCTGATTAAAAAGTACTGAAAGTTATTCGCAGAATTTCTTTTAGCGAAATGCACATTTATGTCTCCTCTTGTAACACCTCGCATTACTGGCAAACATTAAATATATCATATTTAATGTTGAAAAAAATTTTGCATTAACGTTTGTTCGTTGTTTGATGTATGCCATGTGTTGGCAAATTAACGAGTAGAAATATACGACATACGTTCTGGCGATTGAACTTTATGCGTGCGAGGGAATCGTTAGAACACGACGAAAAGGCAGAAAAATCGTTTCCGAATGATTACGTTCCGGACAGTTTGGAACAATCAGCGGTTGTTAGGATAACTGCTATTAGCGGTCGAAAGATCGAATTCGAGCTTATTAGGGTTTCTGTTGCCTTCATTTTGTCCACCGTGACGAGCAACATTATTTCAATTTTATAATCATTAGATCTCATTCGAGAAAGGTCGCGCTTTAAACTAACGTATTTTTTTTTAAATTAAAACAAAAAACAATACTGATATGCGGTAAAGGATCACTTCGTAAAAACGGAAAACAGGATGTAATTGTTTTTATTTTATTGAATAAGTTGAGAATAAGAATTAAAAAAGTAAAAATAAATAATAAATGACGCCGCGTATTACCGACGCGGTCGAGCGCATTTTATAAACGTTATCTTAATTTATTCTTTTCGGGAGGAGGAGAAGAAGATAGAGTCACTCAAAGAGAGAAAACGGCTTACCGGAAATACAATGACGTTTCGCTCCTCGGCGGACAATAGCGCGCCGGAGGAAGTAATTCGCCGGAGGACTTAGTCCCCGGCGCTGTTTAGACTTGGGGTGTTTGCCAGAGTGGTAGGAGTATTGTCTTGACAACTTAGCGGTTATTTTACACGCTGTTAGGTCGGTAAGCTAGCCGCGAGTTTACCGCTGTTTCTATGCTAATGAGCCCGAGGCCAGGCCAGCGACGCAAAGACGGAGCCCAGAAGACGAGAGGGTCTACCCCGGGATACGGAAGGAGAGAAGGCCCTTCCACGAAGCCTCAAACGGCTCGGCTGTAATAGCTGAAACTTGGTCCTGTTTACGAGAGGAGCAACTCCCGGCAAAATGGGGCTCTTGGCAAGTGCATGCGCCTCGTACGTTTGGCGTTTGCAAAGGAACTTCATAGGTACACTTAGCACCTCGTTGCCTTGCCTCTCTGCTTCGTCTTTTGGCTAAAGCCGTCGGAGGATGCTCGTCTTTGGACTTTGCCTTTTACAGTAACGAGCATGTTAATGAGTTAATTTGCAGACGAAGCCGTGCGACAGGTTGAAATTTAAGGGCGTTTTTGACTGTAGAATATCAGCTAACAGTCATCAAAATTTAAAATTAACTCAAATTTGTAATTTTACTGGCCAATTTGACTGATTTTAAAAAGTAGGAGGTTTTTCTCAGTTTTTAGATCTTTATCGAGAACTGCATAGTTATTTTAGTTTATTCCTTTTAAGTTTATTCCTTTTCTCTACTCAACATTTTGCTACAGTTTCAAGTAAATAACTTTTAAATAAATAAGTAGATCCAAATGAAACTTTTGCACGAATATTTATCAAAGTTTTGTTAGTATATGTAAAAAAATTTAATTCGTAATGCTATTTTCTTATCAAACGCAGATAAGTACTGTAAGATGCGATTTTACATAAGAGCACACAAAAAAATTAAACAACTTTACAATTTTACATAAATACTTAGATATAATATTAAAACAATCTAGGAAATTTTTTAATTTTTGGTAACATTTGAGACACATATATCTTTCAACACTGGACGTGTTCAGTAAACATAATTCGTCATTTTTATGCATAATCAATATAACATAACAGTTTACTTGCAGTTCCCCTAATGTTAATTAAATTCCCTCTTTGTATAATTAATTAAATCGTTGAGATTAAATAAAGATACATACTTTTCCGTCCGATATTTGTGTCAAAAAGTATACTTGTTCACTCTTGGCAGAAGTTATATTGGAGTGAGAGAGAGAGAGAGAGAGAGAGAGAGAGAGAGAGAGAGAGAGAGAGAGGGAACTTGATTTGAAAGCGTCTTTACGTATACCGCCGAGGATTAACGCACACGCGTGCACAATATACATAGTTCGCAGGCAATTTCGGATGACTAAAACTAATACAGAGGCGCGCAGAGGTGGTTGCTGCTTACCCGTTGTAACTAGTAGCAAAACGAGCGCTTGGGAAATGCGCGCACGTAACTGGTTTACACGTATCTAGCTCGCTGCTCGTGCATACCGATATATATGTGCCGCCTAGGTGCGTGCAGTGATACGCCTATAAAGTAATCCAATACCTACGAGAGCGAGAGACAAGTAACTAAAGCCGCAGCGCCAAGAGAGAGAGGCGCGCTGTTTACGTGAGGTAACTCCTAGTAAGACAAGCCCTTGGGAAATCGTTCGCCCGGCTTGTTCGATGCGTAACGCCAAAGCTCACACTTTGTCCCTGGATGTGTGGGATTGAACGTACTGCTGTTGCTGCTGCTGCTGCTGTTGCTGCCGCTGTCGCGCCTCACGTGACGCGTGATCCGCCGTCGGCATGTGCGGAGCAATCGCGTGCACACGGAAGGATAATGACACAAGCGGATGATATTTTCAGCGCAACTCGCTCGCTTTTATCCTTCGGCTACGAAGTGCACCTTTTTTTTTTTTAAGGACACGTGAACAGGGCCGACGGCGGCGTGAAACGACCGCTTAAGCAATAACGCGTCGCTAGACACTCGCCCGCTATCGCTCGATCTCTTCTCTCAATTGGGAGAGTCACTTTCGTCACACACACACGCACGCACACACACACACACACACACACACACACACACACACACACGCTGATCGTCCTCGTTATTATCGTGAGGATTTTAATGCTTCGGCGATAAAACACATCCATCTTCTCCCCGGAGAGGAGAGGTTTTATATCACGGTACCGGTTCTACTCTCCATCCGGATTTTTTCTCCGCCCGATCGCCCGGTTTCCTTCGTTTTTGTTATCAAAACCTAAACGCGGCACGACCGACCGCCGCCGCTTTGTACATTCTAATTCCACAGAGCCGATTCGGCTTGTGCTCTACGATCGATCGTGGCGATCCTTCGGATGCAGATTCGTATCGCCGATTTCTTGGCATTGACTCGCACGACCTCGAGCATTACAGTAATGGTCGTAACTGCCTTAAAAAGCGGTCTCGGGCGCCATCGGATGGTATAACATGCAAATTGCCGGTTGTTCGATCCGAGAAGGGAAACTCCGGGGGATTTCTCGATTGGCTATTCGAGCACACCGCGCCGTTCCGTATACTTTGCCCGGGCGAAGGGCGCCGGGGGTTAGGGGGCGGGCGGAAGGAGTTACCCGGGCGATCCGTGAAACCGCAGGAAATTGTGCACGATCGTGCACCGGGAAATGATGGTCGAATTCAGGGAATCTCCGCGCGTTCGGACAGATCAAGGTTTTCAGAAGTATAACATCCGTGCCTCGGTTATCGTTGCGCCTACAAGTTTACGGCGTACCTTTCTATTTTCATTTCTCCCAGTTGAACCGAGCCATTTAAGGGTCAGCGGCAAATTATCGCGTAAGCGCGCGGGATGCAGCCCGCTCGGAATTCGAAAACGATGCGGAAACCACGGGAAAACGAGAATGTTTCTTACAATCATTAGAAGTAACAAACGCTTACGATGTGTGTATTATTTTTAAATAATATGTAATTATGATCTGTATATCATCTGTGTAATGTTTTCTTTAATAAGATTCTTTAATCGACAGAATATCTTTATCTTTTAGAAGTTTTATTAATTATTGAAATTTATTTAAAAAAAATGTTCCAATATCATGTTAACGATTACATTTTTTTTTATGGACGGGACGAAATAAAAAGAAAGCTTCGACGACGGGGTTTCGAGTGGTGAAATGTAAGGTCGCTTGTGCTGACAAAAGTACGCTTGCAAATGCGACGTACTTGTCGACGAGTTCGGCACCGGTATCAGCCGGATGTGCGTGTTTCACGTCCCGCAGGATCAATGGATTTGCGAGCGAAGAACAAAGGGCCGCGAATGAGACAGAGCGGAGCGGAGGCGGACGCGAAACGGAGGGAAAGAGAGCGAAAAACGGGAGTAGATCCGCCATGGTGATAACCGGACTGCGGGCTGTGGTCGGGGACCCATGAAAAATAACGAAAATTTAGCCGGGGGCTGGGCGCAAAGCGATTAAGTCCATTATACAGTTTTATCAGCATGAGAAAGATCTAATAGCGGCACCTTCATCCCTACCAATCGCCCGCTTCCCTCGCTCGGCCTTTCGCCGGACTAATTCTCACCCCTCGGCAGAGAGAGAGAGAAAGAGAGAGAGAGCACCCTCCTCGTGATGCATGTACGTGCATAGGAACCCCCTCGATGTGTCATACGTGACGCTTGTACTCGCATGTCTCTCTCCGTGTCGAACGTTCCGTAATGCACGACGAAAAAGAGAGAGGAGGGCGGCATGTAGATGTGTGAACAAAACGCATTGGCGTATATCTGAGAATTTCAAGTATTGAGAATTCAGTAATCTGCTTTCTTCGTACTAAATAGAGCGCATTATTTTGTGCCTTGTTCTTGCGAATTTTTTAAACACATATAATTTTTTAAACTTTTATTGGCGCTACAAAGTAACGGATGTTGTAAAAATTATTATTTATACTTGCAAAAACGTTAACTATAATATTAAAAATATAAAAGGTATTATAGAAATTTTACTAGCATAAATAAATTATTGTTTATTGCTAATATGTGTCACACACATTTAGTATGACATAAGAAAAATTAAATTAATAAAGTAAAAATTTACTTTTACACAAGATTGTTTTAAAGTGATTTTTTAAATTCCAAGTTAAAGTTATCTAAGTGATATTTTGAAATTCATGGATTTGCAAAGATTAGGGAATGTTCGTTTGATCTACGCTTATGTGAGGCTTAACAATGAACACGAGAGAACGCCGGTGTATGTAACGGACGGGACACACGCTATATCTAACGAGGCCTGCAACCCTCAGCGATCGAAACACCTGCAGGAAATCACAACCCTCGAATGCAAATATTATCTTAATTGCTATAGAAAACTGCCGCCATTACGTGGAAACGCTTTTTTCTACCACCTACACGCCACGTATGCTCTAACGAGTACAACGGCGCGCGTTGTGATTGAAGCGGGATCGGGGGGGTGGAGGGGAGAGGAGAGGGAAATGCCACCCTTGAGAAAGACTGTTCGACGGTCAACTTTGGCACAGAACCAACATGTGAATTAATCAATAATAAATTTTGGTGTTAGAAGAATTTGATTATGCGAGCGGCAATGTTTGACTTAATAAATGAAGAAGACTTCAAATAGAAAGAACTTCAACTTTCTGAAACTTCATCGTTTCACAAAATGAAAGAAAGGATTTGTAGAGAAAATTATATCTTTTTTTACACGAGTAAGCGCAAGATCGAGCATATGGAAAATAAACAAGATAACGAGAAAGATGCCAACAAAAATTTTACTCATATACAAGTTCGATTGTACACGGAGCTTGTCTAAAATATTGAAATCATTTGTGCATAAAATCTTACAACTTAAAAAGACATCAGCGAGTTCTGATGAATTAGAGAACAAAACACCGTGCTTTTTGCGATTGAAAACGCGATGGAAAAATTTTTCATTGTCTTTTGTACCAAGCTTTTGTAAAAGCAATTTGCGAGAAGCAAACATATTGGATGCATTTTTAAAAAGAATATATTGTATAATATTACACATATAATAACATTATAAATATAACATTTCTTTCTTAATGTACTTTTATTTTTAAAGTGAAATACTGATCTTAATGCAAAAAAATATTTTTTTCTTATCTATTATTTTTTCCCTATTTTTTATGAATTGATTTTCAGGTTATCAAATAATTATACTTTTTTTCAAGCAGGCACTATACCATTTTTCTTGAAAATATACTAACTATTCGAAGCTAAAAGGATTTTTTAAAGCTCACAAATCCGTTGAAAAAGCCAATTGTTCATCAGTAATCGAGTTAAACTAACATGTAGCAAAATAAAGTAGCGAAAAATAGGTTGGTCTGGTTAGTTTTGATGGAGAGCTAATTTAATTTGTTTATCAAATTATTATCTTAAGTATGGTATTATACTGTAATAGAACTAAAACTGTAAAAACATTTTTGTAATATAATCCATTTATATCTCTTCGTACGTAAACGTTTTATTTGTGCATTAGAATTCTTTAAAATGTGTTAAAGTTTCTGTCTGCGAAATTGAAAACGTAATGTCGCAAAGTGGCCTTTAGCTGGGTTTCAAGGCACTTGCTCGCTATCAATGCAAATTGCCCGTAATGGAGGCTTTTAGACGAAATCCGATCTCTTCGAGAATGGATAATTCGCGAGTGTCACCCCGCGGTAACTGTTGCAAATTGCACGGCGACAAATCGAGAAAAGTACCTGTAACCTTTAGATATAAGAGAAGTAAAATTATATATTGTATTAAAAATTAAATTGAAAATAACCAATAATTTGAATAAAATGTTTTAATATAATTTAATTAATAGAAAAAAACTTTAAATTAGTAAAATTTCGTAAAATATAGAATTTTGATCAGTTTTTTTTAAGAAAAAAGAACTTATTTTATACACACACACCAATTTTGGACTCTGGCATTTTTAAAAACTGTTCTATTGTACTAAATATGAAATATTTTAAATTTCTATTTTTGTTAAAACCGCCAGTATTAATTATATTAGTAATAATTATTATGGTTATATAACACAAATGGTTATAACAAAAAATTCAATAAAAATGTAATTGTAATATATTTATTATTTTGTTAAGAGTTTTATTCATAGAATACTCACTAATGCTGTATTTCATAATTTCTTTGTATTTGAATGCAGATAGAACGTTAACAAATCCGTTTCGTCAACCACGACGGCAAATTGTCGATTTAGAAATGCGCTTTGAGCAACGTCCGCTTTGGAAGTTCTTCCTACCATCCATCTATCCTTTTTATGCAGGACTTAATTAATTTCTCATGCACGCCGCTTCATAGAAACTCGAATGTCTTGCGCGATCCCGTGCATAATGAGTTGACGCAAAAGATATTAACAAATCGACCAGCTATGCACTCTTTAATTGGTCGTTGACTTTCCATCCGATAACTCGTTACTTACAGAATTGGTAATTGCGGGATCTTACATAATTACAAAGTTATAAAGTGGCACTTCAGTCATTTATAACCTGGACTTATTTATCTGAATTTACGCTACAAATATGTATATTGAGAATTATTGTTAATGATTACGTTTTTTTTGTTATCTAGGAAAAATCTTTTATCAAAGTAAAAATAAAATTATATTATTAAGTATCCAATTATAGATAATTTTACAAACCGATTGATAAAATTAGATCTGCTCTGATGTAACTTGATTTATTATTTGATCCTTGATATGAAAATTTTTTCTTGGACTTTACAGAATTATCAATTCTGTAAACATTATTACTACAGATAATATAATTAATAAATAGTAACTTTAAATTGTTTAATATCAATAACACATTTATATATGACTCGACTTATTTTATAAAATAAAAAAATTTTACACATATAGTACATATTAAGTGTTAATTATGTTTTTAAAAATTAGAAGATAAATGTAAGTTATTTATATTTCATTATGCACTATAATTAAAAATAGTGCGCGCACTTACGATTTAATTATTTAATTAAATAAAGCATTTAGGTAAGCATTCGAAGAGAGATGTTCTACTTTCAGATTCTCGCTTCCGAGATGGACGACGCTAAGACTTCACGATTAACCTTCGACCGGAACGTTACGGTTCCTTCCTCGTGCGCCAAATTTCCGCCATTCTGTCCGTGAGAACGCATTACGATCTTAATGAGCACTTAGCATAACAAACGCAAGATCAGATCGGGTTGCTAAGCGGAGCCACGCACGCATCGACGATGAGCAAGAATGTGCGCGAGCGCATCGGGCGGCTTTGCGTTGTGAGGGAAACTAAGGCGGCGATCGCCTCGAGCTTCGTAAACGGCCACGGCCTCATATGTGCATCAGCAATCTCACGTGGTATAAGCCTCTTATACGCGCGGTATATAGTTGGCGTATACACACAGATTTTCCGCGTGTAAGTACACTGTGTACATATGCCAAGTTCTCGGCACGTCTAAGCTTATAGAGCTAGGTATGTTGGGCGTGCACGTGTGTATTATACGAATACGATAGGCCTCGTAAGTGCATACAAGACTCCTGTGAGAGTGCAGGAAGGTTTTCTGCACGTGAAAGACGATGGACTCGCACCATCGGGGATCATGAAGGATTTATTGTTGCCTAGAAATGAGGCAACTATTAAAGCATTAACGTACATAATCGTGTTTGATTATGTAAAATGCAGATTTTTTGAATGATTGTTGAAATATCTGTGAACAGCGACATAAGATGTTTTTTAATAAGCAATTGTAATACCTTCAAGCAGCTAACGGAAAACACTAACTACATGGAAAACACGGTTTTACTCAAACTACTTTAAAAACTTAGCTGTATAGATTTGAATGGTTTTTGTTGGACAAAATAATTAATACGAAGGACGTTCAAGTATGATAAGAAATACTTAAAAAGAAATTGACATTTTAGTAGTAATCTTACATTTAGTAATAATCTTACATTTACTTTAGTAGTAATTTTACATAATTATTTTGATAGTCTAGCAAAATTATTTTCAGATTTGTATCTAACTAGATTTTTAGGTAAAGAAAGGTCATCAAACTAGCATAAAATATATTTCTATGTATTAAACAACAAAGCTTATATATAAAATAAAAAGATTAGAGTTGAACATTTAGAAAGTAAAAGAAATTTAAGGTTTGAAAAAATGCAAATGGACAATTTGAAATAAAATTATGTTACAAAAGGTTGTAATATTTCATAATGCATTATAAAAAAAACATACAAAAGAGAAAAGTATAAACAAGACAGTTTTAGAAAACTACAGACATATAGATAATCTAATTATCACTAATATACTTACTATTGTTTAAACTGTGCAACTTGCAGAAGAAAATTTCATTGCTTTTGAAGATTTCAATAATTTATAAAGGAGAGCTACAAATTATGTGATTTATTTTAACTATCCAAGCAGATTATATTTTTACATATTAATACAGTGTAATGATGTCCCTTTAGAAAGTTTGTGCCAATACGACTTTCCTACTTGAGTAAAACCGTTTCTTTTTGGTTGTTTAACAAATAAGAATTTGACTATGTGTCCAAATGCCCGCCAATCTGTGATTCCTCCCCCCCAAACAAAAAAATTCAACATGCGTCATCACGTAGATCGAGTACGCGTCTGTATCGCGGCGGTGCGCGGCGTCGCGACGCGCGACGCGACGGAGAGAAACGGGAAGCGATCGCGGCGCGGCGCGATGCGCATGCGAGCGGCTCCCGACTTATGGAAGTTTAGCCGTTAACTTAACCGGCGTTTACCTTAATCTAAGATCAGCCACGGCCCCCGAGCCGTGCTGCACGGCGCGGTATAATGTATGGCCGTATGAATATGCATCGGACACGGTATGAGGTCTACCGCGTGCGTGTGCCGGGCGCGTATGAGCGCGAGCGCGCCCCGTTGACGTGTTTGCCCACGCTCACTTTGCCGGTACACATGACCGACGATACACACTCGTTGTGTGCACGCGCGATTCAACGGTGCTACCGCCAATGGTGTTGCGCGCGTAAGAAGCCCGTTGTACGTCACATTTATTTATTTTGAATTCGGTCTCTATGTGATGTAACGCAATCACGGAATCTGCTTAGTGCTAGCAAGAGTGAGCCACATTTCCTAGTGAGGTGTGTCAGATCTTGCTGTAAAACCATGATAGCCAGTATCAAAAAATGTATTGTTGAGTAATGCAACGTAGCAAGCTATCTTTATAATGTTGATCTGACTGTTCGCCCATCCGTTCGCAAGATTTCGCAGAAGCAGCTTAGTTTGTTCAAACTTTGCTTTCACTACTAAATATCCACACTGACAGAAAACGATACTTTTGATTCAAATAAATAGTTATTTGAATAGTATTAATAATGTATTTTATAAAAAATAAATTATCTTTATTTTAAATATTTTTTTATAGTTTAGAAAATATTATTTGTTTGAAATAAATATTGATAACTTTTTATAAAATGTGTTATTAATATTATTTGAATAATTATTTATTTGAATCAAACACCTTTTCTGTCAAGGGCCTTAACCCCATCAAAATATGAATCAAATCAATCGATTGTAAAGAGGATAAAGGTTATCAATACAATATTTTTTTAAAGTTTTTTCAATTACAACGATTTTTTGCTGTATTAATTATTCATTGCAAAGGGTTTGTTATTCATTTAATTCTTGTCTATGAAAATAATTGTTCAATATTATTCAAGATATTGTTGTCAAATTATTCATAGAAAAAAATATATTGTTTATAGAATAAATAAAAAATATGTAATATAAAAAATAGAATTTTTTTACCATTTTTTGTATTTATTCTCTCCATTGCGAGAGATAATCTATATCTTACAGAAATAAAAAATATTTTAAATGCCAAAGATGAAACTCTTCAATACATGGTTATTGTTATTCAATATATACATTTTTTATTTCCTTTTTGTGCTCTTCTCTAGAAAATATTTTTCTTAGAATAATATGAAAAACAAAAAAGGTGTAACAAGAGCCAAAGCTGGATGTTAGTTGCTTAAAGTATACTATTATATACATGTTAATTACAAACGTTTCGGCGCATTGTTTTTGGCCATCTTCAGTGTATAATATAAATAAAATGAGTTCGTTACATAGTCGTTACAAATAATTTCCTAGTGAACATGACGTTGTAAAATACAATATAGTTGTTAAAAGATATGATATCACAAACTATTCATATATTTGGAAAGGAGTCAAGGATGGAAAGATAAATATTATCTAGATATTCCGTTTCATTTTGAATAATAAGACCCCTTTTTTATTTTTTTATATGGAGCATTTCCGATGTAAGCTTTTTGGTGTAATTGGGTTCCTTGTCTAGAATTTTTATTGAGTCCCACTTAAAATCATGTTGGAATTCAGTTCTATGCCTTGAGATAGGAGACTTACAAGTTCTATTCATTTCACTTTTGTGTTCTTTTATCCTAGTGATTAATTTACGTTTCGTTTGTCCCACATAAGACGAGTCACAATCATTGCAAGAAATTTCGTAGACTACATCACAATATTCAAATGAATTTAAAGAGTCTTCATCTATTTTTATATATTTGTTTAGTCGAAGGTTTCTAAACTATTGTGTAAGATATTATGTAGAAATTTCGCAATATTATACAGAGGACTATTTATCGAAGATACGATAATTCTATAAAAATGATTAGGCTTATGGATCTTTCTTAGATTTATATACGTTATTACTTTTATTTACCCCAATGACACGTAGAATTCTCTCGATAAGCGAGAAAAGTGTGATACGATATGAAACAGAAAAACGGGTCTCGTTCACTGGCGTCGGTTAACAAACGAGAGCAGGTTGCGTTATTCTCGCGGCTGCGTGTGGGAGTAATTTGTGTGTGTCGCGAATGTGTGTCGTGCGTATAGCGGACGATAGGGCATGGAGAGACGTCGGGGCAAGTGGAAGGGAAGGTGGATTCTTATCTGGACGAATTTTACGAGCGTTTTAAAGGGTCGTTAATTTCAAGTCTTTTATCGTGTATATTCGCCTCGGGGTCTTGATCGTACGAATGTCCGTTTCTAACGGCAGCTGCTAAAAGGAAATTGTAAAGTAAGTTGAGCATCGATGTTGCGCTGTCTCGTTGCATTAGCGGCTCTAATTCATCGAAGAGAAAACGCAAGTACTGCGGTTAAAGATAGTAGATAAACAAAGTTATTCTGTCTTTGCTTTACGCACCATTTGTTGACTTTGATTGCTTAACTGATATGAGAAGTATTTCGTGGACACTTTGTAAAATGATATAATATAAGATGTACTACATTGTGCTTTCTATATCTTTTATAAAAAATTGAATGTAGGGTATTATCGATTCTAACTTTAAATAAATTTAATGAACTTGCTAGGCCTCCCTTGAGAAAAGGCTTGAATTACTTTAGATTAACCTTTTACATACCTTAAATTACCTAAAAAGTACCTAAAAATCTCTTCAGTAAACTTTTACATTTATATGGTAATTTTGAAAAATTTTACTTCATTTAAAAGTAGTTAAATTTTCCTAAGGGCTATTTTGCTGATACCTGGAAAACCAGTTAATTATGAATTATATCGGCTTTAATTTTAAAAACATATACATAATAAAATAATTGCACAGGCGTTAAAAACGCTGCTACTTTTTTTAATGAAAAGAGACATAATTCGCCGTAAAATAAAGCTTTGATGGGAGAAAGAGAGCGGATAAGACGGTGTTTAGATTACGGAATATCCTTCCTGCATATGTTGAGCTTAAGTTTATACATTGTTTCAAAGTGACTGAAAAATGTCATTACGGTCCAGCCCGGAGGGTCTTGGATTTATGAGGCTTAATTGGCACGTTGATAGAAGCAGTTTTAACGCTCTTAACTTTTCACTTCGTGTTCCTGACCGGATCGCAAGACTCAAGTCACATCCTCATGTAAATTTAATGACTTACATGTGGATATTACTTGTCTGGGTATTAGCGCGATATATCCATATTAATGTCTTCGGGTTACTTTCCGTGTTAAAAAGTATTAAAGAGCCTCGAGGAAATTTTCCTCGAGATTTCCGACATCTACTGAGGTCGGAGTGGCGTATTTTAACGACTTTAACTCCTCATTTCCATTAAACGGTACATCATTCTGTGTAAATTACCTTGTTGCGCAATTATTTTCCTCTGTTTTACGTGTTTCGTAACATAATTAAAAATATAACATTTCGCACATATTAGAACTAAATTCATTTGCATAGCGTGTAAAATAAAGTTACAATGTTAAATGTAGTAACATTAAATAAATAAAAGATATTAATTATAACAGTAACAATATCCAATAAAATACGCTTATACTTCAGGTTACACTTAATTTAAGTAAAGATTGTATGCTGTGTGTCTTTCAAAAGAATAAACACGAACGTAACAAGTCTGAGTTGTAAGAGATTGTGCGTTTCATTTATAATACATATATATAATACATAATTCAGAGTTACGTGCGTCCGACACGCTGATATTTACGTTAATTCCTTAAATCAAGATTGTCATAACATTATCATAAATTGACCTTACCTTGTGCTACGCGTTTATATACTCACGTCGGGAATATTTAGACGTTGTGAGATATATCAATATATAAACACACGGTTTCCTTTTTCTGGTAATTAACATCGAGTTTCTCTACACATTCGAGTTCGCATTCGCGCATCTTTCCACGAAGATCTCAGTGAGCCAATTACCGGGCGATAAGTATGTCCTTTAACGACGTTAACTTTTCATTTCGTTGCCCCGCGGGTGCGACACTCGTGGCTAATTCTCATGTTTAATTAATGAGACGTGCACGAACGCATCACCTCTCTCAGGCGCAGGCCGTGCAACACGAACACGCTTGTACGCCGCAACCGCGAAAGGGGGCAACGCGTGTAAAGGTGCGTGTAAAATAAAAGGTGAAAAAATTAGTGGCGCACATTTTCTTACGAGTCACCGGCTTTCGTGTCGAGTCACGCTTTGACGATCGCATTACAAGCTCCGGTAATTTCTTCCACAAAAATAAGCTGTTCCGCAAACCGATTCTTATAACGAGAACGACATTGTATTTGTGACGTAAAATTTACAGGAGATCCAAAATGGTCAAACGATGGTAATTCTAAATTTTGATAATCTTAAAGAACGAAATTTCTAAACAAACTTAAAACCACGTTATGTACGATTATATATGTACGATAGACATGCGACGTAAAATTGTAAAGCCGAGAGCTTGTTATAAATGAACGTAATTATAAATTTATAAGTTTGTGTATCGTGTATATTATATATATATCACATGTATTATATCCTACAGCTATCCTGTGTTATGATCAAATTTAACTTGAAGTATACTACTTAGTTAATAATAAGCTAACATTAGAAAAATTTTCAATAGCCTTATTACTTTTAGGGTGCTTATCTTCCATATAATACTTGTAATACTTGTGTATTTACAATACATTACATGGGACATTGTATACAGATGTTACGCTACATATGGCCCTTGTAATTAAATGATGTCACCTAATTTCTATCCATCATTCCTGCCAATTTTAACTCCATTCCATTCGATTCTGCTAATGTCGGAATAATTGTTCCAATATGCTCATGTATTACCACAAATTGTATTTGTATGCCTCATGCATTTCTAGTCATTTACAAACATCTCATACTTTTAGCGAGCATCTTTGCAATTTCAAACATATTTAAATAAATTAGAAGTCATAAAATAAATAGCTGTTATTTTTGGTAATGTTTAATTGGAATTAAAAAAATAGAGAACAATAATTTTGGACTAAAATAATAATTTATAGTCCAATAATATTACTTAGTTTTTTCTACTTAGATTTCTATTTCCTACATTCTATTTTTTTCTATTCTTATTTATTTCTAAATTTCTAAATTGTGAACAAAGAAATAGCTCTATTCCAATAATTGTAATAGCATCGATTTTTTTCCATATAATTGTTTTTGTGAAAGATTAAAAAAAATTCACTTATCATATATTACATAAACTGCGATTACAAATTGCCATTAATCGCGATGACATATGAATCATCACTTGTAAAGATTTCACGATACCTGTTACAAAAGTAGTCGTCATCTTATTAGATCCTAACTTATTATTTGTTACACCGTTTAGGCATATATACAGATACCATTACTTTGATTGACCCTTTTATTGCACAATTTAACGCTCAGAATGTCACTCTGCAACGACATTGGTAACACACAGCCCAGTTTAATCAACGTGCTTCTTTGATATGCTTAACAAGCCTTTTCTTGAGCTTCGACGACAGGGGAGGACGCAAAAAAAAGTTCACGTAGCAAAAAACGCCGCGCTCGCTCGCCCGGACTCCCGAGTTCGCTCGTTCACTCGCCTGCCCGTCGTGAATTCGTAAATTCGCGGAGTAAGTTCGCGGAGCTGGGACCACCCTTCTCCGTTTCGATGGCACTTCACCCCTTCCAGCTAGGTCTCGCTGGACCCTCTCCTTCTCCCTCCCCTCTCCCGCCGTTTTCTCGACGATCCGCTTCGCCGTTCCATCTCGAGGAGAGCGAGCTGAAAGTGGGAGGCCAGTATCACCGCCCGCTCCACCCTGTTTCGTTCCTTTCCCCCCCTTTCCCCGTGCAGTCCCCGGCCACCGTTCCTATGCCTCCCACCATCGTCGTCTTCCGCGCGAGGAGCTTGGGTGCTCCCTTCCCCCCCGTCCCGACTATAATGAAAGATATTAACTACAATTTTATATCGAATTACCGCTGAAACACATTTCAAATTACTTGGGCGTAGCCGTGGCACATAGCGGAGGCGCCGAGGTTGCTTCGGTCGGGATTGGCGGGATGCTTAACGCCGGCGAGCGGCATTGGCCCGAGCGTGTCGGTAGTGGGGTGAACGGGAGGCGTGTCAGAATCCCGATATGGCCGCCCAGGAACGAGCGGAGGTGCCTGCCGTTCTCAGTACAGGCAGACCAGTCGTGGCAACTCGATGCACACGCACGTTTCGTGTGCACGACTACGTTCTCAATCCTGGGCAGGCTTGATTCTTTATCCGGCGAGGATCAGATTGACCCGGAATTGCAGGCTCGCGCACTGGAAGGTCGATCGAGGAATCTTCGCCGTGACGGATATTCAATATAGACATCAAAATTTGATTCTCGGTTCTTTCCAAGTGATCTGAATGGCCTGACAACGCAGCAAAACGTGAACGACGAATTAGGTGACAGTGCAACTCGAAGGAGAACAGTGCTGATAGACTGTAACGATATACATATGTCGGTTCGAAATCGGTGAACGTTTCAAATGACGAAAGTCTCATCGTGAGAGTGATCAATCCTGGCGTGACAAGCGACCGCGATAAGCCGACTAAATATAGACTCTTGAAACGGACGTGATCGAGATAAACCAATCGAGTGACAGTTTTTGGACTGATCGGACCTTGATTGAAGTGATCGCTCGTGGTCGTTCATCAGGCGCAATTGAAATCTGGAGGGGGGAAACTAGTTGTGGAGGGTGTGTGCTAATGTTTAGAAATTTATCTTTTGAAGTATCATATCTATTTCATGGCTAAACGACCGGTTGGCGAACAGTAGGAGGTCTCGAACTTGTTTCTTCGTAGGCGTGATACACACCGAACACATAAGCGAGTGCAAAAGTGAGAGGAGAATGCGCCACACGAGAGTCTTATATAAAAATAATTAATAATTGAACGAGCAAAGAAAAGGAGAAAAAGAAAAGCGGAAATGGCCGGCGGCTCCGCTCTTATGCGCGGCAATTATGTTAAGTGGCCAATTAGCAATTAACCAGGGAGCCGAGCCGAGCGGCCCCTTAATTGCGCCTGGGAAGAAGGTGGTGGCGGAGGTGGAGCGACCGAGTAAGCGGGAGGAAGTGTAAGGTGCACCGGCATCGTGACGCAAATATCTGTCTCACGCGCCATTTATTCCAGATTTTCTCGAAAAACTTTTGCCCCCCTTCGGTTCTCCAAATCGCTCTCGGACGAGGTACTTTCATGTTCTCGACGCGAACGTTCATCGCGAAGGAGGTTTCCTGAAACCCTCTCGTCGAAAAAATAATCCCTCAACCGCGACGTGATCTTAGATTAAGCCGTCGAATGATGTCGGCGGACAACGCGTCAATCGTACGTGCAAGAGAGGAAGAGTGAGATCCAGAAACCAGATCTATCGAGGATACAGTGCAGTGAAATTGAAATAGAGTGAGAGGGCACGATCTCTTCCTGGGATAGGCTACGTCGTCATCGTCGGCAAGATTCTGTCTCCCAGGTACCGGGCGAGTCCTGGGGTGGCGACAGAGGCACCTGCAGGTGCCCGTAGCCCGAACGAACCACCTGCGTCTACCGTGATGACGGTCCATCATCAGCAGAACCACCACGTGGCCGCTCTCAGTGGCGTCGCCGTGGCCAATAACGGTTTGAATCTCAGCAGGATGTCCGGCCTGGAGGCGCATCGGCTGGAGAACATCGTCGATCGGAACGGCGTGGCGGTGGAACGTCTTTCGAACGGGCTCGACTCGCGGAGCAACAATTTGAACAATAACAACGGCCTGGAGAGGGGCGATGCCTCGACGACGATGCCGCAGAGATCGAGGTTCATGATCACCGACATTTTAGGCGGCGCGTCTAGCAAGATGCACCAATCGGGACTACCCAGCCAGGAGCCACCCGGAAGTCCACCCTCGACCCCGCGGGACCTCAGTGTCAGGCATCAGTCCAGAACGTCCTTGAGCAACAGTAATCTAGACGAGGACAGCGACGCCAGCCACCACGACGGCGCTTCCGTTACGTCCAATGGTAAATGATACTTTATTACACGCTTTCGAAACTGCGCTCGTCGCTCGGTATAACGACGTGATGAAGCCAGGGCGATATCGGCGTATAGGACTTTTTTTTTTTTTAGAAATATTTCAAAGTCTCCCTTAAGCGGAAGGAAGAAACATATATGTCATTGTAAAACGGAGTACCGAGTGAGATTCTGAAAGATATGCTGCATAAAAATGAATAGATATAAGTATATGAAGAACTGTATAATTTCGCAATTTAAATGGCAAAACATGAAACATTTAAAACGTACTGTAATTGCTTCACAATTCTATTATTCTAGCAATAACTATTCAGTTTTATTGAGACGGTTTATTTAAACCATTTACCGAGTCTTTTCCATTTTTCACGGACAATATCTGTTTTTCCTTTATTACGTAAAGCATACATTTACTATTGCATAACTGAGTGATTCGGAGAGATAAAGGAAAAGCATGTTTCTTCGTGTTTCTTGATCCGTCGATCAGCCAAAACTTCCATTTGCCCATAAAATGATATTGCTCGCAGTTACAAAATGTGCGAGTATTGTGATTTTATTTGACCATCCGATCGCTCGCGTGGACTTTCACGGAGATGTCAAGGACACTTATGGGACACGGTCCCTCTCAACCGGATGTTCCAATCGGTGAGATCACGTCGACCGTCGCTGGTTGCGCGCATAGTGAACGCCTCTTTCGAGAATCAGATATATCTCCGCTGAGAAACGTCTCTCTTTCTCTCTTTCTCTCTTCTTTCGCGCTCTCTGCGGGTTGTTGTGCCCGTTCGGCCGACAACGTTTAGGAATTCTAATGGTTCTAAATTGGAGCTCGGCACTCGAAAGCTTTAATTATGTTACCCTCATTTGTTTCATTCATCTCTTCTACCTGCGCCCCGCGCTGTCCTGCGGACAAGTTCAATCCCTCGGGGCCGAGCAAGTGCTAGGTTACCGTAACTTCTTTGATCGAACGACGACGCCAGCCGTCGAATTTCGTAAGACCGCTTTCGAGCCACCGGCATTACGCAAAAGCCGTTTAGGTTCGCGCACGCACGGAGTTAGAGAATCGATTTTTAATTACCGCGAAACTTTCACGTTAATTAAGAGGGGTATGCGTGCAAATTACTCAATACCATGACGCGAGTATAAATGTAAATATAATACTCGCTTGAAAAGTGTTACTCGGTTTCTACCATAGGACGATAATAAACGCTTTACGTCGCTGATGTAAATCGTCGATCGCCGTAGAAGCCGCGGGTCGCGACGGCGATTTTCTCTCGGAACCCGTCGGAGGGAGAAAAGGAGGGGGAGGGGGGAAGGAGGGCTATTAAGGTGACCCGTAGTATTGGCACAATTTCCGTTAATTCGCAGCTTCTTCTGAACGTCGTCCTCCTTTTCTCCCCGGTCTGCTGCTTGTTTTTAAACGCGACGCTCCAACGAAGCCGCTCTCCTCGGACAACGGACTTAAGCTGGCTGTTTGTAATCGGCTTACTTCCTCAAAGAAGCGCATTAGCGACAATTACGCGGACGACGGCGATGTGATTAGAGCGTACTGCGCGGCGGGGTACCAACAACACTAATACTGCTTCCGCGCGCGCGGCGCAGTTAACTAAATCCGGCGCTCCTTCCTTGTGAAAACATCGGCGGGCTATTAAGGCGCCAATTTTTCCACGACATTGACTCGAGCCGACCGCGACGGACGGCTCGCACCTTGCACCGCGTCGCTATTTATAACTCCCCTTAAGTGTTTCACGGACAAGACCAATGACCAGCCCCCGCCGACCGGCGCGAGGCTTCCCCCTTTTCCCCCCTTGCCCGCCCGCCGTTTGGAAATCTCGAGAGTCACGTCATGGTAATCGATAATCGTCGTCCTTGCTCGCCTCTGCTGCACGGTGGACACGGGGGAATAGGTAAAAGTGCCCGCGATAAGGGATATATACTTAACTGCCAGGCGGAGAGTCGTGGCCGGGCTCGAAATCGTGCGACACGTACGCTGCTCGCTCTTATATGTTTTTATTATACCTCGGCCTGAACGTACAGACGATAGCTCACTGAGGAGAACGCGCGCGTCAGTTGGAGGGAAACGTCACCACGCGAGATTACCCTTAAAATCGTCTTTGAAAGACGGAACGATAAGCTCGCAGCTAAATCCTTTAAAACTATAGCGTTTTATACAGCAAGATAAAAATCAGTCCGTGAAGTGAATATTGTCGTCATGGCAACGAACGCTCTTGAATAATTTTCCTTACTCGCTCTTCTTGACTATACGGCGCTCTTTCTTTTTTTGCGACTCCACATTAATGATTCGTATATTTATAAGCCCATTAACCGGTTATCGATGCGTTTACCAGGGTATTATTAGCGCACACTGTGCTCAGTCAGATTTGTGGACATGACAAACGTAAATTGAGCAAATAATACCTCCTGCTTCGCAACGAGTTTCGCTGAAAGAATCACGAGGCATTACATAAGGTACAAGGCTCCATTAGAAAGTCATTTGACTACGTGGTCAATTTTGGGCTGTTACGCGTTATTAAGTGTCAACAAGTCCGTTACGTTTTTTATGAATAAGTAAACATTTCTGTAAAGCCGCTTACCGTATTGCTTGCGGGTCAACTCCTGACAACGGGGAAAAACGAAGCCCTAGTCGAGCTCCGTCGCGTCCGTCGGTCGTAAAGAACCTTGCGAGAGGTTCCCGCGAATGAAAACGCGAACGACGCGACGAGCACGAGTCTCGTATTAAAAGGTGTGAGGTGCGCCTTTCTCTTTTCTTCTTTTTCCTTTTGTTCCTTTATGAGCTAATGGCGCGCGCGTTCGTTATTCGCGTTATCGCGGTCCGGTCTCTCGCGTCGCGGGCCCATAATCGCCAATGCGTAAGTGGTAATCCACCTTCCGTGGCAGTACGCCATCCGCCATCTGCAGAATTATTAATGAAGGACAATTAGGAGGAGTAACGCCGATGTAATTGCCGCTCCGCACGCTTTCACGTGCGATTGGCCCAGGCGATTTTTTACGGGGCGGCCCTTCCCTCTCCTCCCTTCGACTTCTCATCTCCCTTCCCCCCCCGTCCGTCCGTCCGTCCGTCCGTCCGTACGTCCGTCCGTCTGTGTCCATTCCCATTTCCCGTTTGCCGATTATTATTACATTCCGCCATCGCGCGACCGAGCGACGCCGCCGGTGCTCGTCACGGTACAAATACGATCGATCTTTCACGCGGCGTTGATTAGAAAATTATTAACGTCGGACTAACCGCCAGGCGTAATTGCCGGCGGATTTACGCATTGATCATACGTCGCGCCGCGCGCCGATCGCTCATTAGCTGTTTACTTCTCCTCGCCGGAGGATCGCGAGCCCCTAATTATCCGTCCCCTCCCCCCTTCCCTGGTTACGTCCTTACGCGACAATTACACGCGTTTCGTGCGTCAGGTTGATGAGCGAGGGGGGGAAAATTATTAGGCGAGAAGAGCAATGTAAGGTAGCGACCGCCGTTCTAATCGCGAAGCGGAACACACGTGAGGAAGTGTGTGCGCAGCACTTAATCTGATGATTTCTGTTTTTATGTCGCCATGCGTCTCACAATGTCACGGCGAAATTGTCTTTTCGCTTATACTTGTCGACGCTACGCGACGTTTTGCAGGTTTCGTTTTTCAGTCATTTGCGATACCGCCGATTTATCTCGACGCGAAGCGTTTACTCGCGTCGATGGACATTTCGCGTCGGCGAAACTGGGCAGCTAATAATAATCAATAATAATCATGTGCAATGTGCAATCAACAATGTACGAAGTAAAAAAAAAAGCAGATTATGAGAAGAGGTATAAAACGCTAAAGTTTCCAGTTTTCTATTAAAAAAGTACAAATTTATAGAAATATTGAAATAATAACGATTTACATACGGCTGTGTCGTGAATCAAATTCACACGAGTATAAATCGCGCCTGTGCGTTCGGAGTATAAAAAGCGCCTCTCGTTTCTCCCTTCCTCCCCCCCCCCCCTCCCATAGATTCCTTTTAATACTGGGATTTTTAATATTGGATCAATGCACTCCATTCTTATAGCTTGGTTGAGAAAGGCGTGAAAAAAGCCGATCTTTCTCAGCGCGAAATATCACTTCTTGGGCGCGTGTGCGAGTCGCTTGTAAGCCGCTTACGAAGCCAACATTCGTCGCCGGGTTCACATTGTTGTCACCTCCTGTGTCGGTCCTGCGGAAGGTCCTGTCGGGGCCCGGCCAGGGCTGTTTCACGCCCTTACACGAACGAGCTCGCTGACTTTTCGACGCGCGACTAATCCGAGAACCGGAAATGATTGGCAACCGTTTAGAAGCCGGCACGGATTAGCTAGCTCTATGCAGGGGGCTTTCGCGAGACGAAAGCAATTTCGTATCCGAAGGCGCCTTTTTGCGCGCGCCCCGGCCGACGAGCCGGCTGTCCGGACTTTTGACGACACAATCTACGCGTTGGATTAATCCACGATCTGAATATCGAGCCCAGAAACGAAGAGGGAGGGAGAGAGAGAGAGAGAGAGAGAGAGAGAGAGAGAGATTCAACGGTACGAAGCGACAATGTCGAGGACTGGAATGGCTCTTCTGATAGTCGCTACAAATGCCAGGGGGGCAGCGAAGACTTTGAATGACGCATGAGAAAACGATTATCCGAGTATCGAATGGAGGTGAAGCATAACGTTTCATAGATAACGCAAATTAAATAAGAATTGCATGACGGATTAGGCGTTCTGTAATAGCATTTTGCGACATTGATACTCGAAAAGGTATTTATGAAGGAATTCAGCAAAATGCGAATTAAAAAAATGAGTTAATTACTCTGGGCCATCGGAAGATCTAATCACCTCATCACCTCGTTAGAACGCACCGTGGCTAAACCAGTGCTCGACGTTGCGTTTTAGCGTACTCGTCTGGTTTGGCAATCGACGCGATTTGGTGTTGCGCAGACTGTCATGATGGATCTAATCGTAGCGAGTGATCGCGCGAAGGGTGGGTATCGTGTTTACAAAGCGGGTGATCTTAGATTATGCGCGGGTGATTAATTATTCCGTCGGAGGTAAACGTTTACGTTAGGTAACAATGCGCACAGCAGCGCGCCGCGCATCGTCCGATCGGGACTTTTGCGGAGTGTCTCGCGCGGAAACTTTCCAAAACCGTTTGAGCGTCATAATTAATCATCGGGACCATTCGAATAATCAAATTACTCTCCGTGTAATTTGACTGATCGTCCTGTCGAGACGATGATGCGGATTCCGTGGTCGGTATCGATTTCGAGATAGCGAGGTCGAGTTTGTCAACGCGGATGCCGAGCGGTATAAGAGGATTTGAGAATCTTGTTAAGCGAACGCAGTGGAAACCAACCGCGCGAATCCCGATAACGCCGGTAAACACCTGTCGGCGGCGTACGCGAGGAAGTCTTTAGCCAAGTCCGGCCGTATAATGCGCGAGTAAGCGACTCGAGCCGCGCGCTCGCTCAAAATAACGGGGTAATTATTGTTAATGTATGTACCGCGGTAGTTCAGAAACTTTCGAATTACGTTCCCGACGAGGAATATATAATTGCGAGCATCCTCCAACTCCGACCGAGGATAAAAGAGCGTTTCTTTTTGGGATCATAAAAAATGTAGAAACTGGAAAAGATATGCAGGAGAAAGAAATTCCTTATTTTGAGAATATCTTTAATTCCGCAATGTTAAATATTAAAATAGATTATGTAGCGTAAACGGACATACAAATTGTATAAAAAATTTCGTTCAATTTTATCGAAAATAATATTAATTTAACATTATTATTAGTAAAACAATTATGTACTCTTTATATTATTATTGTATTGAAATATAAATGTAATGTTTTGCTGAAATTTACGATTATCAAATTTTTTTAAGAATGTTACATTATAAATAAGCAAAGATTATCATTGTTTCATATATTCTTGTTTATACATGAAACAATGATATATTCAAGATTTATTTCAAAATTATAATAGTCATCTAAAGAGTACAATCTGGTTCTTTTGATAATAATATGTTTTTTTCTTTTAACACACACACTTAGGAGAATATATTTTTCTTAATAAAACTATACTATAATAAAACATAGAATAGAAGATATAGAATTCTTCATGTAAGCAAGCTATGTACTATAATGCTATACAATTTTATATCAGTATTTAACTTTACGAAAATGAAGTTATTTTCAAAACAAGAATATCTTTTTTCCTGTATAAATCCTGTATAAATCCACAAAAATATTTTCGCAAAAGTAAATGTAATGTACAATATTCTAATATATTTTTTATATTATTATATTTCTGCCTTATTTTTAAATTAAATAATTAATCGAAGTGTTATCAAATATTAAAAGGGTATTCACATTTTAAAGATAAGTTTGAATATTTGTAGTATAATTTCAAGAGTTCGCATGAATCTATCTTTATGAAATGAAAAATTTGCTCTTGCATTTTCGCAATTATTCTGCAAACGGCTTGATGCAATAGTCGCATTTCTGTTCACCGCCTGCGCGGAATGCGACTCGTGAAATTCGAGAAATACGAGCGTTACGCACCCCGCGGAAACCTTAGGCTCATATAATGTGATCTGACAGTAACACTCGATTGCATTTTTCCCTATAGTGTTTCTAGTGCGGCAATAGATCGCCGTGCAAATCGATACATGATACCAAGCAGTCTTTATTCTGTTATGATATCTTTAAATAAATTATGAAGCGATAGTTATATCAAAGAGCTGTTATGATTGCGCAAAACACATCGCAAATATCGCAGATTTTAATGCAATATTATGAGAACTATTTCATTAATGTGCCACATTACGATACTAATTACGTTATTATCGCTGTTTATCGACAAATATTAAATAATATTTAACTTTAATTATCGTTAGAAATTTTCTCGTTTGCATATTTATGCTCATTTCCACCAACGTACATTAATTTTGATTTTAGTTTAACTATTCTTCATCTTTTTCTAATTCTTAGAACTAAAAGAAGATAAAGAGCAAGTTAAAAACCAAGAACAAAGTTGATCTACATTAGTGAAAATGAACATTAGTCATTCATATACGATTACTTTATTAATAATATTTTATTGCGTTTTTTAAATATTTATTTTTTAGTATACATTTTGAGATTAAAGATTAGGACGTTAGAAACATAAAAATATACAGTTTTAAAGGACATGCGCTGAAAAGTCGACGTATGGGATACTAATTTGGCTCAACCCCGTAGTTTGTTTTTGAAATTCTCGCTGACAGTTTTGTCCCCCGTGGGATCGCTGCAAATAGAGTGGGCAGGCAATAAAACGTTGCCCCATAACATTATTCCCAGTGTTTTCTCCCCCAAAGGTGGCGACGCGGTAACACAATACAGAAGAGGGGTCAGATTCTGCCCCGTCGAGGGCCACCGCCTTTTGTATACGATACGAGGGGTTGTAGGTGGCGACGGTAAGAGAGCACCCCGTGCGACACCAGGGCCAAGCGAAGAGGTGTGACTTGAATTTGTAAGCAAAATTCCACAACAACTTTCCTAGGTGCTTCCGTGGAAAAAACTATCCTCAAGATTTTACGTTTGTTAGTAACTACGCTTGCGAAATTGGTTCTGTTAATTTTCGTCCCGTTCATTTGTATGTAAAATCAAACTATGTAAGAATCAGATGCTCTCGATATCGATCACTGTAATAATTCTGTATTGTTAAAAAGTTATTAGCGCCCTTGTCATTAGTTAAACGTTACGTAAAATTGATCGAGGCTTTCTGATATGTATTTATATGAAAGGTTTCTGTGATTAACTACTTCGAGATAGAAAATAAAACTGTTCACATCTAAATGATGATCTAACTTCAGAGAACCGTTGCGGTTAATACTCGATAAAAAAGCGTCATTAGACGCTCACTCCTTGAGAGAAAGAAAGTCAGAAACGTGCGTGTTTGTTCCTATCATCCGCTTGATCGGCCACGACGATTATATCCCCTTCTTTTAAAATCATGAATAATTATCTATACAATCTACATTTACACTTTTCGAGTTTATAAAACAGCGGACTTTTTATGTAAAAATATAGGTTCGTAGTCCTTCTCTCTCTGTCTCTGGCTGTCGCTCTCCCGCGGATTACTTACGCGATGCACTCAGCGCGAAATAAAGCAATAAGCAAATAAAATCGCGGGTGCGCAGCACAATAGAAACTCCGGCTTTTCCTCCTCTCCTTCCCACTCTTCGCCTTAGCATCCCTTCCATCCCCTCCCCTCCCCCTCCCCCCCCCTTTCCCTGCATCCTCCAAGATCATAAAGTGCGAGGCAACGCTTTACGAAAGTTTTATTATTCCCATTTTTATGATCCGTCCGGCTGACTCCCTGGGCTGCAGCTACTTGCGCTGCACTCTCCACATCCTGCGCATTCGTCACAGTCTCTGCAAGTTTTCGCATGCAGTCCTTGGCCCAGTAACGATGTCGAAGTGCTCGATTGCTCGGGAAGTTGCCTGTCGCTATGTTTAATGGCTATAATATAATTTCTTTATGAGAAGAAAATATACATCTAGCCCTCTCTGCTCGCGCTAGTGCGGAATAATAATTATTGACGATTGGATATTTCCGATTTACATTTGATGGAGAATCGGTAGAAATAAGCATTAAAAATTTCAGCAAGAAAAGCATATTGGGGAAAGATAATCATAAAATTTTGTAAAAAAGAAATGTGTAAAATAAATATTCATGTGCACGCGTGTAATGTAAATGCAGAAATATTTGGTGCGTAACTCATTTTTTTAAAGTTTCTCAATTTGTATATATTACATAAGTTGCGTGTTGCACTTAAAAATTCGGGAGATATAAAACGGGGACCGAAATCTGCGAATTAACGCAGGGGAGTTCCTTCCCCCCCCTCCCCCAATGATATACGCCGTCTAAAGGATTTTGTTTGAATAATTTTGTTAAAGCTCGCGCGTTTGAAAATTGCAACCACAATTGGTGCATAAACCACCGTAATGACGACGTGAACGATTTGACCGCGACGTGGACGACGACGGCAACATGCTGGCACTAATTGCAGCGGCGCATAATTGCTCGATAAACATCCTGTTAATCTCACTTTTATGCGCCACACATTGTATCGCGGCGTAGCCCGTGGCACGCAAGTCTCCCTCGTTTCCTCCGTTCCTCCCTGTCCTTCTCCCTTGCTCTCTTTCTCTTTCACGTAATGCGACTTGAGAACACGTCATGATTTTCACTGGCGCGGCACATCCGTTACGGGCGCCATGTTTGCGAGAGAACCTCTTTAAAAGACATTTCGCCGCTTGACAGTGGAAATGACGTTTACCGTCGTGACTTATGGTATATACACGTATGGTATGGTGCCCCGTGAGCGTAAGCGTTAATTAACGCGGAGCTATTGTCGCGCGCGTCACGCAGTAGTAACGCGTTGGGAAAACGTGGATCTAAAATATTATTTTCCGCTCGACTCTCGGGGGATCGAAATCATTATAATCTGAACGAGTTCGGTTTTCGACGTTACGCTATGTGAAAAAAATTTTTTCTCGTCTCAAGCATTGCGTTTCCCCGCATTGCGATAAATAAAAGTGGTGGAAAAGAACATAAGATCGACTTTATGTGATTTATGCCGTTAAAATACAAAATCTTCACAATTACACCGCTTTCAAAGCTTTTTTCCTCGAAATTGCGCGTAAAAAAAATGTTAACTTGAATTTTAATCGCTTCGCCTGACCTTTTCCGCGATCGAAGAGTTCACGTTACTCGAAGAATCCCTTCGGTCGCGCACTCGTTTGTTTCACGGACTTAGAGTTACATACGGAGAATAAAGTCGTAACAGGTTCCATAACCATAGATAAGTTTACATATAAACCAGGTGACTGCGTGTCGTGTCGGCAAAAGATGTGGAAGGATAAAGGAAAACTGTCCCAGTCCCCAAAAGGAAAGAACCTGCTCGAGTTACTTTAGACGAAGTTCCCGGTAACATCTTGAGAGAGTATTTTGAGAACTTCGGTGAAATATTCTTTCGCGAAGGAGAGCGAGAAAAATTCACCGGGCGACGAATTCAGCAGAATTCACCGGCTTACGCGGAACAGATCCATTTTAACGTTCAATTTTCGTTTCAATCGATCGTTACGAGCGCGCGATTTGACGCGTTACGTTTTCGCCCGACGAACGGACGAGCTGCATTTTGTCCTCGCGAAGAAGAAAGTTCATATTGATGAGTTTGTTTCAATATGTAATGCCGCCGCATAATTATATTGATGGGACTGAGTAATATTGCAACCATCGAACAGGTAATTGGATGGCTTTATGGTGTAATAAATAATGCGCGGAATTTGTAACGACGCACCGCATTGTTGTGAGTGAGGAAAAAAAATATCGATCATCCCCCCCCCCCGCGCGTTGAAGTGAATCATTAGACTGTAAAAGAACACAACGCGGCAAAAGAGAGCGAATGCTTAGCTGAATTATAAACCTGAAGGAGCGTTTCTTCGCGTTTCAACAATTTTCTATTTTTGCCGCTGATAAAAAGCGTATAATGGCCATTGTGTAACGCTTCGAGGAACATTTATTAACAGTATCATTAACACGTGTAATGCGAAGACAATTGAAGGTATTTAACTATCGTATTGTCTCCGCTCGTCGAATCATTTTACACTGACACATATCTCGCGCGTTAATGTTTACGACCGGACGTTGGTGTATGTAGGTACTATATGCGATACGATGATCGCGCGGTGATGGTGACTTCAATCCGGGGAGGGTGGAGGCCACTTTGCGCCAAGCCGATCGCGGGCGTCGCCGTTTCGCCATCATCAAAGTGAAAACGCCGGGCGCATGAACACGCTCGTAAGGACGAGGCGGACACAGATAAGCCCTGAGCCCTGGGCTACGTGCCTCGCAGACGAACGGGCGGCTGGGGGAAAAAAAAGAGGGATGGATGTTTCGCGATGGTTCTCGAGTTACCCTGCAAAGGACGGGCAAGGGACTTCGGGCATGAGGGGAGGAGAGGGAGCGAGGGAGGGTGGGAAAAGTTCCGCCTAACGTCTTGGAAGTGTCTCAAAAGGAGAACTCCGACGTCGGTCGGGACCCGGGCTCTAAGTGTATCACATAGTAAATTTAGTTTTCCAACCTCCGTTTCCACCGTTCCACTCTTATATTCTCCCGTTCCTCACCCCCGCCCCCCCTCCCCCTCCCACCCTCCTTTCCGCTCTTTTTCGCGTCCACCCCTTTCCTCCGTTTCGCGAACAAGTCTCGGGAGTCGAGCTCGAATCGAGCTGTGTGGTGCCGATGCAGCCAGGACGAGGCTTCCTTTCCTACCTTTTCTGGGGAGGGAAACGGGGCGCTCGCTCGCGCATCCGCGCGCGCGCGCGCACGCGTACGTCATGGTAGCCAACATGGCGCGATAGATTCTGGACCCGTTCGAGCGAATCTGGCCGATCAAACGGGGGCTAAGAGCCGCGCTTTCGTTCGGGTTAACTCAATCCACGAGCTTTCTATCTTCCCGACTTCCTCCTCCTCCTCTTCCCTTCTCTGTCACTCTCTCTCTCTCTCTCTCTCTCTGCCACTTCCCTTCCGACGCTGTGTTATTTCTGGGTGCATCCCCCCCCTCTAGTTCCACCTCCTGCTGCCAGGGTGCTTCTCCCGAGCCATTCACGACCGTTCCAATCGATGAGCTCGCGACAACGGGCCTTTAGATACTTTTAGAAGCTCGTGCGGGCTTTTATTCCCCCAGGAGGTTAAGTCTCGATGGTTTTCTGATCGGGACTTCTCGGGAGATTGCTTGATTTACTCCCGACAAGACACTCCCTCGCCGCGGGATAATTCGAAGAGGGTCGGATAATTTATCTAACGAAACGGAAAGGGTTTCTCTACGTTTAAAAAGAAACTGCTCTAAAAATTTACATCATAATTTTGAAGTTAGGACTTTTGTAGGAATCCATCAGGACAAACAAATATAAAAACTATATCTATCTCTCTCTGTTCTCTTCCTCTCTTGAAACAATATAATGAGAAGAAAAAAATAGAGTACACGTATTTATTACTCCGGTTAAGTGTGAAAATTTTCTAGCGCGATCAAATTACTTAGCTTGCTTTTTTTCATCGTATTACTAGCATCATTCACTCCCCTTTGATAATTGCTTTCAATTTCGTATTCCGTTAAAATGGAAAATCACCTGTTTTCTCTCAGCTAGGCTGTCCTTCTACGACAGAGACAAGAACGGCGGCGTAATGAGTTTTGAGAGGGATGAAATGGGCACGGGCGCGCGGTTGTGTGCCGCGTGTAAGTGTGACTCGTATCGGGTGTAATCGGTTTCCTCGGGGAATCCTACCCTCTCTTTTCTCTATCTCTCTCCGGATACGACGACGTATCGGGGGGATAATTTGCGGCGTAGAGACGCGGCTGCGTGGTCCAATCCGCAATACCAGCCAATCAGCTCTCGGCTGCGCGGAGAGTCGAACTGAGAACAAAAGGATGCCACTTTCTCTCTCTCTCTTTCTCGCACCCTTTCTGTTTCGCTGATAGAGAGACGGCTGCAATCGCCATGCAGGCAACAACAAAAAAGACTACCGCGTATATCCACGCGCGCAGCATCGATTCCATCCTCCGCGAAAACAAAAGCTTGGCACTTCGGCACTTCGCAATTCCTGATAGATCGACGATTCTTTACGGACATCTTTTTGGCAAAATAATTGTACTTGTGTCATGTGAATATCGTAAAGCTTTGTATGTAGCACAGAAAAAGTAGATATCAAAAACAATTAATTAATTAAAAATTTAATTTAAATAAAAAAATTTTTAACCAAACGACAAATTATATAAATTCCCAAAATAATAAGTAATTATAATTGAATTACACATTGTGTTATTCATTAAGCGTAGAGAAAGGTTATCAATACTGGGATACCATTTTGTTTTTGGATAAATTTCTTAAACAAAAACAAAAACAATATTTTGAAAATATAAATCTAAACTAGAAATGGTCTATTAGATGATAAATTAGAAAGAATCTACTAGCGGTAATTTTTAATACTCTTTTATATTTTAGATTAGTTAATGTTTTCGCAGCATAATTAAAAATAATCTAAAAAATTAAACATTTTTTAAGTAAAAGCAATATGAAGATTAAAAAATGTAAATAAAATTTGTTTTATTTATTTAAAAAACAGACAATTTACTTAAAATAAAATAATATTATAAAAAGAATAGACACCACACATATATTATCTTTTTTTTTTAATATAAACAAAAGTTTGTTTCAAGAAGCTACAAACATGTGAAATAATCTAATATTATCAATAATATATTTACTATTGTTTAAACTATGTACTTTGCAAAAAAAATTATTTTTATTTTTGAAGAATTGTTTTTAGTGAATTCTATATAGGAAAAAAGCTATGAATTATGGGTTTTTATTTTTTAATTCTAACCAGATCATGTTTTTATCGATACTACAATGTTTAGTTTTTGAGAAATAAGGGGCTATCACCTTATGAAGTCAATGTGTTGGCCCTCTTCCTCAATATTTAAATAATTTTTATTAGCGTACGTTTACTCCAGAGTCGTTGTTTTCTCTCTCATCTGGAGATAACTTTGTAGCTAAGTCGCACAAACGAGACGGAAGAAAAGCAAGGAGGCATTCAATATCAACAGTTTTGCAATTTCAGGTGGCAAAGAGGATGATCCTAAAAGCTCGTCCTCGAGTTCCTTGGGCTCGGCGCAGAGTAAGAAGCAACGTAAGGCGCGCACGGCTTTCACGGATCACCAGCTTCAGACCCTCGAGAAGAGCTTCGAGCGGCAAAAGTACCTCAGCGTGCAGGACAGAATGGAGCTGGCGGCGAAACTACAGCTGACGGACACGCAAGTGAAAACGTGGTACCAAAACAGAAGGTGAGCGAAGCGAAAGACGCGTTACTAATTTCTAAATGAGACGCAACGCGACATATGCGGACGGTAATTAACTTCGTGATCGCCCTCGGGACGCAAACAATCGCGATACGGTAGCTTTTTTTTTTTTGAAGTCACACAATTTATTCCGGACTGGCCTCTGTAACTAAATTGTGAATAAAATATAATATGATAATACATTATAATATGCATAACGTTATTAATAAGAGCAAGTTTTGAAAATTTTTATTGTGCGTAATAGGTTTAATTATAATACTATTTGTTATTATGTAAAAAAACGAAAGCTTCTTTTTCGTAAGTAATATAGGAGACTTGAAAATAATTTTCATGAGCATGTGTCATATACCTTTCGAGTTTTTCGATCGCGTTTCTTATTGAGAAACCGAAGGAAATTTTTATTGAAAGATAATTACTACAAGTAATCGCCTTTAGCGTGCGATTGACTACACGATGAGGCTGGCGCGTAAAAAAAACCGTTGAATAGCCGTTAAAAGTTTGACTTTAAAGAGACTAAAGGTGGAACCATGGACGATCGATCGATCTCCGATGCTCGCGTTATACATTGTTGAATATCGGATCGAAAGCTCCTCATCACGATCCCTCGTCTCGGAAGCATGGCGGCGCGGTTCTTTGTGCCGGCGCGTGTCGAATCCGTAAATGGAAATCGCGGCGGCCAACAAAGGCGTTGTTTACGTGGTTAAACGCGAGGATCGTTGGCCAAAACCCGAGCAAGTATCTCGAGAGTCATGCGCCCCCGTTACCGGTTTTGCGGTCCATCTTAAGGATATCGTCCTCGTCGACACTTTAATAAATAAGGTAAAGATAACTTTGACTGTTGGGACGCGCATAGGGATTTCCTTTTCCGGAAACTGTAAATAGAAATCGTACGAGCGGAACGAAAATAATTTCCAAGTGGATTGTAAAATATGTGTAAGCTCTGAAGGCAACAATATGCTTATTACCTTCTATACTTTCTTCTGCAACGTGTTGGGAAACATTTTTTTGAAACTCGATACAAAATATTAATGCCTGTAGGGGGAAAAAAAATACTTAGAACATGTTTAGAGACGAGAAGGTTGTTTTGAAAATATTGGGTCTGTTATTTTACATTACGGGATTAACTTCGAGATGTATAAGTCCCTTCGCGAAGGTA
Source organism: Monomorium pharaonis (assembly GCF_013373865.1). Lineage (NCBI taxonomy): Eukaryota > Metazoa > Arthropoda > Insecta > Hymenoptera > Formicidae > Monomorium > Monomorium pharaonis. The sequence continues at coordinate 28,757,873 of NC_050468.1, read as the reverse complement.
AAACCAGGCGGTTGGAATCGGTTTCAAAATTCTCTGCGGCGTCCTTTGAAATGGAGTTTTGCAAAGTCATCCTGGCGCCTATAGTTTCGTAGTTTTTTTCATGAGCCAGCTACCTCTTTCCAATCTAATCAGCGCAGGCCTTGTTGGTCGACTCGCAAACCCCCCTCGCCAAAAGTTTACCGAACGAAAATTAAAATCGCATGCCATGTACCTGCGGAATCACTTCGACATGCTTCGTCCCGAGTAAACGAGTGTAACATCGGCGGGGAAAGTTCTACACAATTCTTCATTCTCGAAAAGCTACAGGCGGCAAATAAATATCAGAATTAGTTGTATTATTTGAATTTTTTACAGTACGATTGCTTAATTTTTCCCGTTTTTTATTAGCGATAATAATTTAAGAACGAGACGTCAATTTAAATTGTCGTATCTTTTCTATTTTTTCTTTTCAATTAACAGAGATAATCTATTTTACAAGTAGGTTAAAGGGACTAACTTCAATTATGCTTTTATTAAAAAAATGCTCCACAACCGATCGTCCTTTTTCCCCACGTTAAATTCCGAGTCGTCGATAAAAATCTCGGTTTTACACACAGACGCCCGGCGTTATATTGATCTCATTACGCACTTAATTATCATTATTCTCTCGTTCCTCCCGTCTCGCGGCTGAACGTACGGTGATTAGCAGGGAACACCCACAAGTCATGACTTCGCGACTTCTGCCGGCGGCCGTTTAGTTTAGACAAGCGGCCGATCGTGCACAAAGAAGGCGAATCGTTAATGAGGATCCTCCGTAGATCCTTGGTACGATGTACGAAAAGGTAGGGGGGGCCGGGCGGGCGAGAGGCCGAGCGTCAGCCTCTAGACTGTGTCATTAGACTGTCAATTACCGGTGGAGCGAATGGCGTAATGACAGGCACAGCGAGCGCGCAGCCAAGCGTTGCGCCGCCGCCGCCGCCGTCGTCGCCGCTCCGATCGTGAAAGACCGCCTTGCATTTCGGCGGCCGTTCAATTTTTTCGTACGTAATAATTGCGTGCCGCCGTTGCCGTGCAGGTCGACGATTTTCAAAGACGCGCTGCTGCGCTCGTTTTCCCATATCACGCCGGCATGGCGTGGCGGCACCGCGCCGGATCGCAATTGTACACGGCGTAATCGTTACGGCTATTTATTTCTACAGTCGGCAGTTTGCTCGCTCATTACCGCCGGATCGGCGTAATGGACAACGGTGATTAAGGATCGCTTTTGATACAGAACTTGCGTAGTGCGCGCGCGCGCGTGTGAATTACTGTTGCACACACCTCGCGTTATATCTCGTTTGCGTTTTGCCCGTCGCGCCGTGCCGTCACGCCGATCCGAGAAATAAACTCGGGGGTTTTGTCTGTTAGCTCATGCGTGTCGAATTGAAAACGCTTCCGGCACGAGCGGGCTGCTGATGATCGATCGAATTTTGAATACTTGTACAAAATGGTCTAGCTAGGGAAAAAAAAAAAAAAAAAATAACGGAGGCGCATTTTTTCGGGCAATTTTCTCGCTTCGCGACGAGCTGTTTTGTGGCGTGGAAAAAGAGTCTCCACGGTGCACAGAAAAAAAATTAGTGTCAATTCAACAACTATTGTTTCATGTATAAACAAGAATATGAAATATCTTCTTTAAAGAATTTGATTTTAAATTTTAATAAAATATTGTATTTTTATTTCAATATTGTAAGTCATTTAAAAAACACAATGTTTTGATAATGATAGAAATATAAATTACAAATTTTTGTTTAATGATACTGCTGTTTTTTTATCCAATATTTTTTTCTTTCAACTTAATAAAAATTATTATTGCGTAATGAGAATATTTTTTTCTTAATAAAATTACAAAGCTTTTCGTATAAAGGCAAGTTGTGTCTGTTCTGAAAATTAGTAATTTTTTTTTAATTTCACATTCTCACTTACATAATATGAGATGGTAATTGAAACTATTTCTTTTTCTTTGTTGACTTCCGATCGACCGTAATTAAAAGGAACGGTCGCACGGCGCACACGGTGGGACACACCCGCGAACGTAATGAGTACACCCGTGTCAACGAAATCAAACCAGGCGTACCCCGCGAAACCCCCATTAATCGCTACACGTTTCATCAAAAATCACCGTCAACGTGCGAAGTACCGTATATCGCGCGCGGCGTAAATTACAGATCAGCATGACGTGTGCTTTAATCTTCGTACAGCGTCTCGCGCGCAATACTTCGAGCCGTAAGGTGAAATTCCTCCCTCTCTCCCTCTCCCTCTCTTCCTCCCTTCCGCCGTTCTCCGACGTACGCTAATTAATTTTCGCCATGTTGACACTCAGCCGCGCTTAATTAGGACGAAAATGAGGAAACCGAGCGAAGTCGCGCGCGCGCGCGCGGGGTGGGGCACGTGAGCGCACCGCGTCACGTATCGGCGCGGCGGCGGCGTCGCGCGAGAGGACGCGCGCGCGCGGAGAGGTGGAGGCCGCTACCGCGGCAAAAAGCTGGGAAAATTAGTGACGCTCCTGACTGACGGGCGGCTTCTTAAGTGCCCGCTTAAAGTTTTGTTGCTCGGCTGCACGCCCCGATGCGGTGTGACTCGGCGCTTCTTCGCGGAGGCGCCGGCCACACCTCGGGCGCCAGGGCGACGCGGACTCCGCTCCCTTTTTCACCGCGCGTCTCGCGGATGTGCTCCGGAGCTAAACGCTTGGCCGAAATGCCCAGATCCTCGACGCGAAGGCTGATAAAACCCACGCAACCGCGTTTCAAACCAATTTCCGCGCGAGGACACGTCGACACTGGCCTCGCGTGTTCAGTTTGATCTTGAGAATAAATATGTCACAAAAAATTAAAAAATTGCGTAGATTGTGCTATTATTACGTTTGAGTATTTGCTTGAAATTTTAGTATTGTCCTTTCATTAGTTTTAAAGTTGTTTAACTTTTTCTTTGTTTAATTCTTATGTAAAATCGCGTTTTGCAGCACTTATTTTCAAATTTGACGAGAAAGAGGCATTACAAATTAAATCAGATTTTTATATGCACTCTAATAAAACTCTAATAAGTGCAAAAGTTTATTTGGATTTGCTTATTTGTTTAGAACTTATCTAAAACTGCAACAAAATGAAATAATTTTTGCTATGTTATTTTTTTAGTTATTTTCTTCATTATATTTCAATGCTAAAATTTTTTGTTATTAATTAGTAAAAAAAAAAAAATAGAAAGACGTCTTTAAATTTGGATAACTTTTAACTAATAATGTCAAACTAAAAATATTCTAAAGTAAATTTCTATATGAATTTGAAAAGTTTTGTAAAATTTGTTATCTGTTTATGACGTTTATGTGATAATCTATTGCTGATAATTTTCTATTATTTATTTATTTGTTGCAAAGTGCCACCAAGAAGAAACGTTTTGACGCTTCGAGTCGCAAATTGACTTTGAGTATCCTTGTTGGATTTTAGAAAACTAAGTTAGACGGAAGATAAACAAATGCATTCTATAAACGACGGATAATACGCGGTCGTTATGATTTAACAATTACAGTAATTCCCGCGGAAACACATGGATTTATCTAACAACCGTTCTTCCCTGTATTTTTTTCTTTATAGACGTTCTTACTTAATCTACTTAATCGCCATCAATTGTACGTTAATTATGCCCAACGATGAATTATCCGAACAACTGCTCGATTCGCGCGCAATCACGCGTCTCCGTTTTCGTTTTTTTCCCCCTGCCCCCCCCCCCCCCCCTCATAAATATCACACAGATCTCTTCAAGAGGCGAGATTTATCAAAGTAAGAACCGATCTCTCCTTGAAGGAAACTCATTCGACGACTACGCGCGATGAATAATTCGAAAACGTTACGTTACTTCCACTTTTCTTAATAGACGTCTCATTCATCGAGTGATCAACCAACACGCACGCAAGTAAATTGCGCCCAACAATGAGTCATCCGAACGATTGCACGACATACGCTCGCGCGCATGCACACGCACATGTAACATATATACGCGCGCGGTAGTCACGATCGACCGCAATGCCTTTCCGCACGAAACTTTCCGTGAAATCGACGCTGAGAAACTAAACGCGCGGAGATTGCGCGGTCCGCGCGGCAAAGCGCCGCTTTTCCAGCGATAACCGATACGCTCCTCCGCTTTTCCGCGTCGCGCCGCGCGATACACGGGTCGCCGCCGCCGCCGCCGCCGCCGCCGCTCGGTCGTTTAGTTGTTTAGAAGTCATTAGGACTCGTTACGTTACTCGCGGCAAATCGTCTCTACTTATCGGCTAATTACGTGCCCGGCCATAAACTACGAGCCACGCAAGTAGCGTGCGGTACGTATGTGCTAACGTTGACGAAGCGTGCGCTCCCTCCCTCCCCCACCCTCTCTCTTTCTCTACCTCGATCTTTAATATCGCGGCTCCGGAGAGTTTTAATGAAACGTCATGGGACCGCGCGCGCGTTTATACCGTCCCGTAATTCACGCTGGGTTTTATTTACGATCAGATACCGCGTCTTGTGTATATCTACGGTAGATTAGCGGCGAGTATCACTGTCACCTTTCGTGATTAGCGACTTTAATCCGTTACCTTAATACGCGTTTCTTCTGATGACCGCGCATTACCTATGTGTCCTAACAGATATCTATTATTCTCCGGCATGATTAAACCCCGAGAGACGTATCTAACTGTCGTTATAGAAAGGCTAATTGTATACTTCTTCTAGAAAATGAAAAATAAAAGAGTGAAGAATCTTGTAGTATTTTCAGCTCGAACAAAATGTGCGGGCGATGTTTCCTTTAGTTCGATTATTGGAAATATCTCTGTTGTTTTTAATGATACGAAAAAAGTCCCATAGGGAAAATTTGTTCCTTTCAAAGCGGCAAATATGTTATGATAGGCAGCACTATCTTTCACGCTTTTCATTTCAATGAAATTTCAACTTTCGTTATTTTTATTCGATTTAAGGACTTAAGGTCAACGCATTCTGTATGATTGATTTCTTTTTAATGAACAATACGTTTATGGAAATATGTCCATTTAAAAAAAAAATGCTGATGATCTCCGAATGATCGAGGTGCAGGAAACGCCCTCTTAAGTTTCAAATACGATTATGTTAAAGGTAATGTGTCAAATTTAAGGATCTTTTCGGTCCGGCGCGCTTTCGAGGGAGAAGCGCAGCTTCAGTTGATATTTGCATTACGTCACTGTCCCAGTTATGCTCACGTACATCATGCACTTATGCCCTTCGTACACGTCGTTTCATCCTCTGCACGTCCCGCGCGAGAGAAGATCAACCCTCAAGACGTGACTCATAATTTAAAAATGTTACAGCTCGAATTTTGTTTCTTCTTTTTTTGAACTACAACCGCGCGCGTCTATGTCGTTCGCGTTTTTCGCGCTATCGCATAACTCTTGCAATTAGTAGGATACATGTCGCATCACGGAAAAAGATACGAAACGCAGAGAGAGAGAGAGAGAGAGAGAGAGAGAGAGAGAGAGAGAGAGAGCGTAGAGAAAAAAAAGCGAACGTAGAATAATTCGAAAGTTTGCGTTTCCAGAGAGAGGACGCGCCGTCGTTCTCGGGCTGCAAAATGAGATATTCGTCGCTCGATACTTTTTCGCGGCATAATAAGCACAGACGTGACTCCATTAAAGCCAAACGAAGTAGCGAGAGAAAACTCATTCGAGCTTGAAAATTATGCTCTATCGCGTGTGCGGTGCCGGTGTGTGTGTGCGCGACTGTTAGCTTAACCGTGATTTATTTGCACGAGTTTTCGAGCACGAGCTAGCGCAATCGGGAGAGCTATAGTGTTTCCCCTCCCCCTCCCCCGTACGCGTGTGAAAGAAATTAGGTTGGCGACGTGGCTCTTATCCCCCGCGAGAGAATCCTCCCGGAGCCGTGCGCGCGATCGCTTTGTAAGACTGGGAGAGAGATAGAGAGGAAGCGCAAACCTACAACGCAAACCGAAGGAACTGCACTCGCGCGGCGACCAAGAGGGATGATGCGAAGGTTGAATCCTTCACACGGTTTTGCGCTCGTTACACGCCATTAGGTATCACACCGTGAAGACGCGGTATACTTTGCTACGCGCGCCTCGGCCTATAAGAGAGTACATAACGATAATCCTCTCGCGTATTCGCGAGGAATGCAAATAAATGCACGCGGGGTGTTATCTGCGCGTAACGGCGCGGCGCGGCGCGGCGCCGAAATGCGAAATCGCGGAAAGAGAAATGACGAACGGGGAATACGTACGTGAATATATACGTGATAGCGCCGCGCCATGCGAATTAAAACTCTGGAAATAAAAGGAGAATTATTTTCCCGTTTTACACTCGGCTGACATCCACGCTCGAGATTAATAGTGATGTACGAGCGATAAATCCGGCGCGACAAACGTGCATTTCTCTTCGGCTCATGTACGAATAATCGAGGCGCTTCGAGCGTACTCGATACTCCTCGACTCGAGCCTGATTACCGGCGTTTCTTTCGAACGGATACATTCTCGTTTGGAAAATTTTTTTGTCTTATGATACATTAGAAGACGTGAATAATATTTAATACGATACTTGGAAAAGGTCGAGAGAAGGAGATGAATAATAGACGCGATTTTATGCAATGTTGCACACACAGAAAAATATCATTCACGTACTAAGAAAAGTAATTACTCATTTTTTAGTTTTCATCTTTCAAGTAACGGTTATCTTTGCAAGGAATATCTTTATGATGAATAGACTTAAAATACATTAATCATTTACTTAAAACAAGTAATGTATAATTAAAATAAATTTCTATGTCGGTACGGGAAAACTGTTTTTAATTTTTGAATTAAATCAACACATCGCTTATTTTAAATAATTCACCAGTTCATGTGTTTCGTAAATCTAACAAGAGTTGCATAAGAATCAAATTTATTCAAAATGTATTTAATACTTCAATCAAGAATATTGAGTTAAAATAAAAATTCGACTATTTAATTCAATTTTATAATATTTTTCGAAAGAGTATTAATTCTTTTTTCAAGGACATAACAACGAATTGACAATTATATTTTAAGACTGTTCAAGAAAATATTCTTTGTTAAAGATAACTTTTACTTATTAAAGAAAAAGTAAATTGCGTGTATGTGTGTGTGCGCAATTGTTATTCTTGAAATGATGAAGTTCCAGAAAAATAGAATTGATATTTTTTTCTGTGGGCAAAGTGACGCCTTTCTGATGCCCGAGACGCGTCGAAACGCGGCTCTCGACGACAGCATTATGACACTGCGTCGTCATGACGTGACGACATCGCGCGTTACATACGTCGTGATCGTGAGAATTCGCTTCTCTCAGGAGAAGGCGGAGGGGAGGGAATCCTCCTCTTTTGCCACCGCCGCCGTCGCCGCAGCGCACCGGAAGAACCAACGCGGGCTTCCCACGCCTCCGGTAAACCGCTTCATAACGGGTCGCCTTGATTTCGCGGAGCACTTATGTCGAATGCGCTCGTTTCGATCGCGAAACTTGCGTCACGGCAGCTGCCGCGATTTCGTGCGCGATTTCCATACTTCCCCTCCCCCCCCCTCTCGGGTCACCCCGCGGAATTTCACGAAATAGGTAGAAAAACGGGGCTAATCGGATGGCGCGCGATAACAGCCGGGCATACCCGGTAACGACGTATTTGCATGCGCATTTGTCGGCCCTCCTCTCAGCTTGGATATAATCACCTGATTAACTCTTTTTATCCCGCGGAACGCTTAAACCGGGGGAGTTTAATTAACCCGGTCGCCGCGACCTCCCGTCCGTAATGAGGTCGCATGTTTTTTTGTAATTCTGTTGGCAATAGTAATTTGCGACAGTTCCACTCTTTTTACCGCACTTGTATATCATATATTTATCTAAAATTTGATATTAAGAAAGGAAAAAGTATGTCAAGTGTTCCATTAATAAATACCTAAATTTAAACAAATATCCAATAAGATTTGTAAAAGATTATAATTTTTTTGCAAGCTTCAAATTTTATTTTTGAAGATCGCAATTCAGATTTGTTATTTAATTATTATTGGTAAGATGTATGAAGATTATAAAATAACAAACCATGCAAGGAAAAAAAAGATTCTTAATATTTATTCATAATAATAGAAAGAAATATTATATTTAAGTATGATTTTTTTAATGTTAATTATTTATAATACATTTATAAAATTTTAATTTTGAAATGTAAAATTTTAATTTCCAATAGATTATAATAAATACCAGAATTCAAAGAGTTAAATTTTACATATTTTTATTTAACAAGCATGAATATGAAAAAAGGTACTTTAAAAGTTGGAAATAGCAATAACATTGTACATACAGAATTTCTTAATGTACATATACGTATCTCAACATGTATTTATTATTAAAAAGCGTTACAAAAAGACACATTAATAATTATGTAATAATTCAAATGTATCATGCGTTAGTAATCATTCCGTCCTTCTCTGAATATTAATGCGATTCCGGACAAGCTTTATGTTGTGAAACATGTGTCTCGTATTCATTGAGGCGAATAATAATTTGAAAATATGTTACTCTTTCTGTCTCTCTGTCAAGTCTCTCTTTTTCTCCGGTTTCGTTGTCACCATTATTACCACAAAGAGCCCTAGCGGCTCCAGGACATTAGTGTCGCACGGGCATGTAACCGCAAAAGTAGTGAACAGACCCAGCCACCATTATAAATGCATTAACTCTCCCCTTAGTTTTCGCCCTCTCCTTCTTACCCAACGGGCCATTTTTTCGCTTCTGACTGTTATAGCTGGACGTTCCTTATATTCGTCTTCGGAAAGTCGTATTTATCGCTTTTCGACTCGCTAATCGTCGAGCTTACCTCGTTGCATGCTTGAAAAATTGCAGTAAATAATTGAATTTCAGACTTAACTTTTAACACAGGAATTCCTAAAATATGGGTTGCGAAAAACTTTTCAGCGATGATAGAAATTGAAACTAAATTTTGAATTCTTCACATGTTCATAACTCATATATTTTGAGAGAAATAGTTATATAAACTTATATTGTTAATAATAAATTAAAAAAAAAGAAAGAGTAAAGTAATATCAATAAATAATTTATTTATTTCTGCTTTCGCTTTTTTATATATCTTTTATATATAGCTAGATGAATTGCGGTTATAATTTCAAAAGAAAAGATCGCACTTTACATAAGCTTAGGAAAATCCATGTTCTAGAATTCTAAAACATTCACCACTGAAGACATAGTAAGAATAGAAATAACTGTTATATTATAATTATTATTTGACTTGGTATAAAACAATCAGAACAAATCCAAAAGTAATAATTTCTCAAGCACCGTGATAGTAATTTTCGAGTCAATTTATGCTTCTAATATGTCTGAACACTTCCTGTAGCACGAAGGGTGTCGCGTAACTTACCCTAAGATTTCCAAGCAACACGTCACCTTAACACCAGACAATGACGAGGACGGGAAACGCATCACTCGTAGCGAAGCGCTCGATTTTCAAGAGTTGTCGCTGTAAGAATGGGAACTTTTTCTAGCGCGGCCACGATCCAGAAAGGTGCACGATCATTAGGCTAGAAGCGTGATGGAAGCGATCGTTACACTTTCTTCGCCAATCTCTCCAACCCTCCTCTCATTCTCTTTTCTCGTTTCAGTCGTGCGAGATCAAGCAGCCCCTCGAGCACCTCAGGAGCGATAAATCAATGACTCTTCTCGTCTCTCCTTCGTTCCTCCCGTCTTCTCTCCCTTCGGGTTCCCCGTTACTTCCGGCCCCCCTAGCTCCTAGCGGATGACTATAAAAAGCCAACGGGCAATTAAGGGTGTTTTAGAGTGGCTGCACTCGAAAATCGTCGGCCAACCCCAGCCGAAAGTGGGGGAATTAAAAAACATTACTCATCATATAATCGCGCGAGCGGTTCTCGACACTGTCTGTCACCGTCACTCTCTCTTTCTCTCTCTCTCTCTCTTTCTCTCTCTCCCTTTCTCCCTCTTTCTCTCTGATTCTCGCGCTCGGACACGCTCGTCCTTCTTGCGCCTCCGACGTGCCGGCAGAAAAATGAGAAATGATCGTGGCTCGATTCAGAGGTGCCTGTTTAAAATTCATGAACGATTTTACTGCAACCTCCCCTATCGCAACCCGTCACAAAAGGGCGAGCAGAGCCATATCGAAAGAGGGGGGAGGGGGAGAGTACGCGCGCAGGAGAGAGAGAGAGAGAGAGAGAGAGAGAGGGGGGGGGGAGGGAGGCAGTGAGATTGTGGCCCACATTCGCAACTATACATCAACACAGACTCGCGAGAGAACAAGAGAGAGAGAGAGAGAGCGAGAGGGGAGGGCTCGCACCCCACGAAATATATTAATTGTCGAATTTTCCGTGCGAGTTGCATATCCGTTAGAGCCGCTTTGTCCCTTGCCAGGCGCGGATCTCTTGATTATTAATTACTCCGATGCACCAAGTGCACCCCACTCTACCCTCCTCTTCTCGCGGCTATTACCCTGTAGCATTCGCGGTTGCGCTTTGAAGGTACGATCTTTTTTTTATTGCGGCCGCACAATTTTTAACAAAAAAAAAAAATTTGTAACAAATGTACGCGTCGGTGGCGCTCGTTAATTATCGCCTGAATTTCGTTAGTGCGAATCGTCGAATTTTTATCGAGACAGAGTTGGGAGACAGAGTTGGTTTGATTTATCATGGCGAAACATAAAAGCTAGCCCCGAAAATTTCGAGGATAACGTGCAACTCTCCGTCAAAATTGCTGACATTTGATCAGATGTTGATTTCAATAAAACGATAACAATAATTGATAAACTTGTAGAAATGTTAATTATTTCAATCAAATTTTCCGCTCAATCGTGCATCTCTGTCTCTCCAACTATTTGTGACGGTTAATTAATTTTATTGGCTTTGTATCCTGATCCAAATTGAAATATTTAGATGTAATTACGCAACGAAAACCACTCATTAATCAAGCAAATCTCGCACTGATCGAGCGTTAATCACAATAACGCAGCTTGTTTCGGGTTCAACTCGATTTCCGCTTCCTGGACTAGAAATTGGATAAAAGAGAGGGATAAGAGGATAGTTATGAAACATATTTAACAATAGGCTGCGGAAGAGATAGCGCGATCAAGGCCTACGTTTGACAGATAAAAGCAGATCGGCTCAATGATTTTTTTTATTATGATGACTTGCTGTTCATTTCGAAGTCTAAACTTTAAAATTATTTTCCCATTTAACGTGTTTCCCTGCTTCTCGCTTTCACAGCGTTAATACATGTGTATATCATAATTACGATTGAATTAGTCACGTAGCTACGGAGAACGACAACGGAAGCGTATGTACATACACATATTTTTTTTTTTCACGAAGGGCGACGGTAGCGGGGGTAGCAAAAACTACTTGCACTTATCGAGCAAGAACGTCGGATGTAATTCACGCCTCGCTGCCACGGAAGGGTTGTAATTTTCTTGATATTATTCATGAACGTTATGGCAGGTTGGCTCATGTAATATAATAGCCCTTCACAGTCGTTTTCTCTTTACGTACATTTTTCTCTGTCTTATCCGCCTCATTTCGTATTAAGCCGCTCGGCGCGGCACTTTAATATATTTCTCTTATGAAGGGCGAGCTCCCCTTAATCGCGTGAGCACGCGCTTTCATATCGTGTTTATCAAACAAAAAAGTTCGTAACGTTTTCGATTACTATACGAAGGTTGCAAGTTCGGTAACTCGTGAAACGCTGGTGGCTTTCAGATCCCGCATTTTCCATTTTCACTTAAGCATCAGTAAGGATTAAAAAAGATTTGTCTATAACAAAATTTCAGTTATAAAAATACCGTCAAAGTTTTACTTTTATTTTCATATATTTTACATAGAAAATTGTATATTTATTTTTAAATGTTTTTTTTTTTCAATTATAATACGATGCGTCTCTTCTTCAAAGATATACAGACAGAAAGAGAATTCTTTGTCATTAATTTGAAGTAAACGAATAAAATGTAAGCGTATGACTGTAATATTTTTCAACAAGTATTTCAGCACATATTATTATTATTATTACTTCAGTCCTACTTTAATTCCCTGTATTTTACATATTCTCAGAAGTTGACTTTATAAATTAGCGGAATATTCCTCGTCTAGTAATTTCATAACTGCTCGAATAAACATTTCTGCACAGAAACGTGCTCACGCGATATGTGTATCTCATTTTCTTTCCATTCTATTTTCTAACACATATATTACACTCCGTTGTTTTTTTTTTTTAGTATCTAAGCCGCAACATGCATGTGCTCCATGCACGCCATTCGAAGATTCCGTTGGGCGTAATCCTTTTCGCCGTGCAACTCGCGCCTTGATTCTGTGAAAAGTATCGCGATTCTCGCGGCATGATTTGCAGTATTATCGAGTGCAATGGTATTCGGTTAACGCGGCCTTCGACGGAGAATTTCGCCTCGCGTCAACCTTCGTGTTCCATGGCGTTCGTTTCATCCCCGTTACACGGTACCAACCCCTTTCCCCCCTTCTCCCCTTTAGACCACGGCCTGTTGATATATCTCTGTCTCGCGCGCGTCTAAGGGCGCTTTTACGTTTCGCAGGTGCGGCTCGGGGTTGCATATGTATCTGTAAATGTGTAACGTGTGCATGTAAGTGTGTGCATGCCATGATACGCGATGATTAGGCACTGAAACTCCACGGGCTATTTGTTAGTATAATAAGCTCCCGGTAGTGTGGCCAACGTAACCACTTGGCGGCACGCCACCCCGTTTTAGCGTAATTGTCCCAGATCGAGATTTACATACGTAAGGAGGGCGAGGAGGGGGGCGCTGCGAGGGTGGGAAGGTGAGGAGGGGAGAAGGGGAAGAAACCGGGGGAAGAAATTGCAGAAAAGCCCGTGATTGCTTCGGGTGGCCTCGAAAGCCACCGCCGGTCGAGCAGCCCCGGCGAAAACGTTCGCGCTACGAACGAACGAAGGAACGAACAGCACTTTGAATACTTGGAACGGATCTTATCGTTCGCCGTTAGAATCTGGAAAACTACCGTGGAACTGTGCGCTATGCTCGCACGTGCTTCCGGCGATCAAGCTCGTAATATCGTGATACCGCGGTTAGCTCGCCGCATTTGACATTGGCGAAACTTAGATCCACTTTGCCGATGTATTACGTTGTAAGGATAACGATCGCTCCGATGTAAATATCTTGAATATAGTCGACCCGTTTTTCATCGCCGGTCATTATCGACGCACGGCCTTCATCAAAATACTGAACGGAGTCGGTCGACTTTATGATCCGTTCCTTAACGCAGACGCACGTCATTCTTTACGAATGTATATACACGAACATTTAATAGATTAGTTTAAAAATATTAACGTCCGTAAATTATACTGAAAGAACAGCTTGGCAGTGATTGGTAACAGCAATCAAGTCTAGATAGATAGTTACTAACTTTTGGTGAAATAATTTCAACTAAATTCATTGGTATTATCAAATATTTAGTAATATTTAATAATTGTTTAGTGATCACAGAAATTAATTACCATCACTATGAATATAATTATTACCAAACTCTTTTGTGTATTTTACATGTTCATTTATTACGTTATAATTGCAACTTTTAATCGTGACTGGTATATTTTTATAATATAAATTTTAGCGATTTTACATTCAATGTGGAAATTGGGCGTTACATCAATTAATAATCTTTATTTTAAAAGAAACCTTAATTCGATCTTTAAAGGGTTCCTTAAAGAGTGGAAGCAAATCTCAAGAACTTCCGCGCGGAATTACTGTTACTCACGCGTACGCTTCCTCTGCTTCTTTCAGAACGAAATGGAAGCGGCAAACGATCGTGGGTTTCGAGATCATGGCCGAGAACAATTTCGCCGTCGCCGCCTTCCAGCATCTGTATAGCGGCAGCACCGCGACCATCCCCGCGCATCCTGCCGCAGGACGCTACTGGCAGTATCCCAGCGCGCACGCGTTACCCGCCAACGGATTCTTCTATCAGCCATCATCGGCGGCGGCGGCGGCGACTCTACAGAAACCGCTTCCCTATCGCCTGTACCCGCCCATGATCCTGGCTGGGCCGAGTAATCCCCTCGGATCCTTGACCGCGAGCTCCAGTCTGTCGAGCCTCAGCAACTACTACAGAGACAGCCCGGAGATGGCCGACGGACGGGAGTCCTCGAGGAAGAGGGACAGAAGCAAGAGTCCGGAATCGAGGGACAGGTCGCCAACCAGGAAATCGGCGAGATTGTATCCGCTGCAGATGATGCAGGCAGGCCCCAGCAATCCTCTCGGCACCCTGACGACCACCAATCTCCCCAACATGAACAACTACTACAGAGGCAGTCCGGAATTGATGGAAGGGAGGGAGAGTCTGGACAGGTCGAGGAAGCAGGAGAGAAGCAGCAAGAGCCCGGACTCCAGGGACCGATCACCCTTGAGGAAGGACGCCAGGTCTTATCCCTCGACGATGATCCAGGCAGGTCCCAGCAACCCCCTCGGGCCCCTCGCGACCGGACCGAACCTGAACAATTACTACAGAGACAGTCCGGAAATAGTGGACGGGCGGGAAGGTATGAACCGAACACGGCAACGCGACAGGAGTCAGAGCCAGGACAGATCGCCCATGCAGAGGGAGGACAGTCCTCGAAGTGTGAGGGCTGACAGCGACGAAGAGAGTATACACGATATCTAGGACATGGAGATCCCCGGTACCGGCGGTGGCACGTCGGGAGTATTGCACGAGGAAGAGGACGAGTATGCCCTGCAGGATAATTAGGAAACGAGATTGCCGTGTGAAATGGAGTGATTTTCTTACGCCGTTCACTTCGGGATAAATGGACGAACACGGGGCGAGCGAAGAGTTGACGACAGGAAATGGCGGGAGGACCGCGTCGAGGGGAACGTGGACTTTCCGAAAAATGCCCCCGTGTGAATCGGGCAGCTAAAACGAAACGTGCAGGCGAGCTTGAAAGGACTGACAGATACGATAACTCATTACGAGAAGCTGACACGGATAATTAAACGCAAATTCACTTAGCTAGCAGTTAATCAGTCAATTCCGAATGGGATAACGAAGTCGCTCAACGTTCAGCGCGGCTCTATTGCATTAACAGTTTCGTAAATAAATAAATCGATTCTCCGACGAGGAGAACTGAATCTGGGAGATCGGTAACGTATTTACGTAATCCTGGGAGGAACAGGCTGTACATATATCTTCGGGAACTTGCATCGGTCTACGCAGCTATTACGAATACAAGCGAAGAAGCGAGTGCAGCCGACAACGAGACTGCCTGAAGAAGAGCTGTACATCGATGACGAGTGACTGGAATATTATTTCGCGGTTATTTTGAAATCCGGAGAAAGTGGAGTTAAGGGGGGATTATTCGCGAAATCTGAGACGAAGTCGGCGGAATGAAATGCGAGCGGAACGGCACGGCCGATTTCGTGAGGTAGAACAGGAAGTGACATAGCACGGGACGTCCGGGATTTTGTAGATAATGAGAGCGAACAGGAAATATCGTGCGGTTAACCGAACTTCGTGATTTGAGCGTTCAGTGAATGGCGGGTTACGGTGAAACAATATATTCAACGTTGATACGATCGGTCTGCGTGTAGAGAGAAAGAGAGAGAGAGAGAGAGAGGGAGAGAGAGAGAGCGGACAAAGGTAAAAATCCCGAACGGGCTCATCGAAACATTACCCCCCTCGCGCGGAAACGAATGGAGACTCATTATCACTCGTTCATTGTCCATTCATTATTTTATTTTCCATTCCTTCGCGCGGAGCGCGCAATTGGTCCGTCGTTTGAGAGATACTTGTTTTTCCAATATTTTTACAATTTGCGGAACAAAATCATTTACGTTTATGAGTTTTATTTTGCTCACGATTACCGGTAATTACACCGCGATAATTATTTGATTTGAATGTATGTACGCACTGGTTAATTTTATTGCGAATTTTATTGCTCGCTTTAATATTTATAATTAAATCTTCACCGCGAAACGTAACTGTGTGGTTCTTTTTTTAACATCGGTCAGTTGGTTTCCTTGCAGGATGTTACGCAAGAGTTTGTACAGGCGACTAATATTACAACTGTACCCGACAAAGGTATTTTGCTGTGCCAAAATCTCAATTCTTTTAATCTTAAAATATAAGTAGTTAGTTAAAATTCTGTTCCCTCGCCACTAACGTCGAGAATTAAGAGAACTCGCTTGTTCTGCAAAGAAACCAATTAAATATTCGTGACCGCCGAACCTGGCTTTTCAAAAATTTATCACGCGCATTCGGTTCAACGGATCAACATAGATCCCCGTTAGCGACGGAACTACGTCGATTAGAGAACCCGATTGTTCAGTTTCATGTGTCGAGGACGGTTTTACGGTCGCGCCAGGAAACGGGCCAATCGCGGACGAAACGCGAATATACAATTAATATGACATTAGAGGGGACTTCTGGCCGCGGGGGAAGAAATCTAAAATGACACGAAATTACACGCGGTCGCCACGAACGAAACAAAAAGAGAACGATGCAGGAGGGGGAAGGGGGAGAGGGCGGCATCGGGACGTCGAACGCGATGAGTAGAGAGAACGAGAGGGGAGGTTTGACTATTCAAATAACTGGCGGTCTCGTGTCTCGGTCGAGATGAAACCGGCACTTTGCCCGGTCGTTCTTGCCCGGGCAGGACGAGCGAGCCGTAGGCTTAATTAATATCGACGAGATCTAAGTGACGGTGACGATTCCCGAAAATTGCACGACAGTGGCGACCGGTAATTTGCGAGCGCAACGTGGGCGGACTCGAGTATTCTCTTTCTTTTTCCTAGGGGGGGGGGGGGGGGAAAGATCGCTGTAAGTTAAATCGCGAATTGCGCGCGGCGGAGGAAGACCTCCTCGTCATACCGTCGTCGTTACGAGTCCTTGTTTATTCGTTAAACGGCACGGTGATACGCGATTCACGCGATAAACGACGATGACGATGCGACATTTGCGTCAAACGATGATTACACGTTTCCCCTCGCGAAACAATTGCGCGAAACGTTTCCATACTCCTAAAGGCCGGGATTATACCGAATCTTGAAAATTGCTGAGATTTTCTAGAAACTACGATGGACACGAACCGATTACACGCTAACGAGCGGAGAACTCGGTGTCTGAGAGAGCGCAAGCTACCTAATTAGATGACAAATCTCGCGTCGATCAACGGATTAAAGTCCGTCTGAGTTTCTGAAGTTGGAAGAGCGTTGGAATATTCCTCGTGATACCTTAGCTCTTTTTTTTTTTGTTTTACCGATCGAACGTTTTCGTCCGCGAAATTCTCGTTCGGCACGGAGCTGCGCGATTGTCCGTAACTTCGGTCTCGCAAAGACGAGCTGCGCTCCATCCAACCTTGTAAATACTTCGAATGTACCACGTCCTCTTATGAGGACGGAGATACGAAAGCTGTAAATATGCGAAGACGAGGGGGGGAGGGGGAGGGGGATCGGGTACGCGCGAGGACGTGAGGACGTAATAAGTCCGCGAGGACTCGAGAGCCAACGTACCGTGAGATACGAGATGTTTCAAAGTATTTTTCAGATTTCAGTATACGTAGCGGAATCCCGGGGCGCGTTCTCGAGAGATCGAGCGTCTCGCGGAGACGCGGACTCTTCTTCCCCGGGGGTTTTTTTTTCCTTCTTCCCCGCCGGCGGCGAGAGCGCGACGACGACGACGACGTCTCGATGTCTCGACGACGCGGCACGCGGCGCGTTTCGAGATAAGGACATTACCAGTATTATGAATGTATAAAATTAGGCTGTACAAGACGCGCGCGCGCGTTTCAAGTAGTTAAGTAACGCAGCAAGAAGTACTTAGAGTAATATGGAAACCATGCTTTGTAAAATAATGTCTGTATAGCGAGAATTATTATATTATATGGAAAATATATTATACTGAATTTAAAACGTGTGTTCTGCGTTCCTTCTCTTTCGGTGCCGTCGCGCCGAATGATGATCACGGTAATCCGGATAAGTGACTGCACCGGAGAAAAGAGAGTTGTTAATTTAACTAAATTTTTCAACTCAATTAATTCAATCCTGTTTAATTCAATATGTTTATGTACTTCAGTCAAATATATAAACTTTGATATAAAATTTGATTTGAAATTCAAGCATTTAAGTTAAATAAATAAATATTTGAGCTAAAGAAATTTAATTGAGTTGAAAAATTTAATCAAATTAACATTTTTTTCTCAGCGTGTGAACAAATTTTCTGTTGCTTCTTATTTCTTTTCTGTGTTAATTTTTATCAAATACATTAGCAGGTGCTTTGGATCAGTTTAGAATTTTATATCTCGAACTTTTTCTTCTCGAATATTAGAATATTAATTTTTTTCTATTTAAATAACAAGATGGCGCATGCAAAGCGTTTCTCGAGTGATTTAAAGAGTAATGTAAAAACGATCGGGTTGGTTCACGTGAGAAGAGATGCATGCTTCGTTTCGACGAAGAAACGTTCAGTCCGAGCCATTTCGTTTAACATTCGATTTGCGTCTCGATGCATAATACAGGACGACCGGATTGGCGTTTAGAACGAATCGCCCGAGGTTCCCGGGACATTTTCACGCGATGATGCATATTGTAACGTTCGAGGATGCACGCTGCTGGGTGCGCTCGTTTTACGACCGTCAGAGTGAAAAATTGCGCGCGACGAAAATTATTTTGCGCAAGTTGCATTTTATTCGAGAAGCTCAGGATTCGAACGAGTGAAAGTCACGAAAAACCCGAGCTGAACGCATAATCGTCGTTCGAGGATAATTTCGTAGCTGAGCTGAGGTAAGTGGTTTTATTAATCTACCTATTCCCCCTTTTCTTCTCCGGACTCCGTCAAGCATAATAATTAAATAATTTCACGTCTTTTTTTTTCTGAATAAAACATCAAACGCCATTATCCGGCTTATTGCCAAGTTTATCTGTTGTATTCTTCCACATCTGAATTCATCAATTAGCATGATTAATTAGTCGAGTCGGTAACTTTTTCGCACACACTTTTTCTGATCTTTTGACTGATAGCTGAAACTCAAAACAGTCATTACTCGAAATATTTCTTAATAACGGTTAATTTCATTAATGACATGATGATGATTTTGCGCCACGAAGTAGAAACTTCGAAGCAATTAAAGCTTTACTTTCTACCGCATTACGTATATCTCTGCCAGGCCTCGGTGAGTTTCGCGTATCGTTTTGCTACATCGTTATCCTCGCTTTACAATTTCCGCCGAGCATATAAGCGCACGGTACAGTTCGTAACCACGCAGACGGATAAACGAAATTCGCGCGGGGAATATACGCGCGTATACGCACTTGAAAATTTAATTATTACATCACACCACGAGTGCAATACTCGAAAGTCCGCTGGCCCGAATAATATGTATAATAAGATGCACACGAATTTCGGGTTTCCGAGATTATATATACGCCAAGACACGTTGTTGTGAAAGTATATTTATTCGCAAATTATTCCCCGAGTCAAATTTCGAAATATTCACGCAATTTCCGCGAGTAAAACTTTCTAAAGTACACGTATGAAAAAAAAAAAGTATCGCGATTCCGCACGAGATATCAATTACCAATTACAAAAGAAAAGAAATAATAAGAAGTAGGAGAGGAGGGGATCGACTATTCGCGTATTCATTTCCGGGCATTACGTTCCCGATGACGAATTTCACGGAAGAACGAGGAACGCAACGTTTTTCGCGGCGTCATTACCACCCCCTCCGCCCGCGCGTGTCCCATTAAGTCGAAATTTCGGCGCGGTTCAGCGACGTGTAATTTGGCGAAACCCTTATAACGTCGTCGTCGTCGTCGTCGTCGTCCTCATCGTCGTCGAAGGCGAAACCCGGCGAGCGTGACAGTGTGCGCGGGGCTTAATCGCGTTTGCTTATTTCCGCCGTTGGCCGGTGCAATTATGTTGTGGAGAACGAGCGCGCGCGCTCTCGCACTCCCCGCGCGTAAGGGCTTATTTTATTCCTATTAGGGTAAAACGGGTAGCCGGACGGGACGGACGCACACATACGCGCTGGCGGTGTACCCACAATTACGTGAAATTAATTTGGGCCCCATTAGCGGTCGGCCGGGGCACTAACGATTTTCCCCAGCGGCGGACACGGTCGAGCGAGACGGTGCCCGGTCTCCCTTTTCCCTCTCTGTCTCTCTCTTTTCCTCGCCGCAAATATACTATTGTACATATTATTCGAGCACGTGTACGTGTATACGCGTCCGTTCCCGCGCAAGGGACGGTGAGACTCCTATGGAGATTCTTAATCGCGCGTCGGCGTCGTTATAAGTTACGATATCCACCGCGATACCTAACTGACGTTACTTACGGCGCACAGCAGCTTGTCGCCGGCCGGGGTGTGCAATTATTTTCCTCAAGAGACCATAAATTATAGCGTTAAACCGCGGTATGTATACTTGTTGCTCTTTGATTAATGCAAATTTACACGTGTACGCGCCGCAAAAATTATCCATCCTTTAGCACGCATTCCTCTCGCGTATCCTTTGTATTATACGGAGCCGCTGCTGGCGCGGCCATTGTGTGCGGGGCATCGCGATGAATTAAGTCGTAATTAAATCAAGAGCCAATTATAATTTGATAAATGCCCCCCCCCCCCCTCCGCGGCTTCGAATTTATCGCGGGAAGAGTATTAAGTGGTTGAGACGTTAAAGCTAAAGGTTACGTTAAATTGTGGATAGGCACGCAGCTGTGAAAAAAATAACTAAAACGACCAACCTTCGGCCACGCGAAGGATCTTTAAACGTTTTCGATGTAATCGCGATTTTCTATTGCGGGTTTGCACCGCGTAATAAACTCATTTGGCAGGGAGAGAGAGAGAGAGAGAGAGAAAGAGAGAGAAAGACACATCCTAAATGGCAGTCGCCATTTGTGTCGCCGAGGGGAAAGTGTACGTGGTAATGAGTTAGAATTATCGTTTCATCGTTTAGAAATATCGTTCCATTTCATCTCGAGCGTTTGCTTTTTTATTCGAATTTTTTACTCCACAGAGACAGCCCGGTACTTAGACGGGTGACACTAAGTGCAAAATTACAACAGTGCGGCATATGTATAATAGTCTCGCGGATGAGGAGTGACTCTCCTCGACGCAACTCAATCGGCGCACTTTGTATAATTGCGGGGTTGCGGTGGGACGAGCGGATGCGCTTATTAGCTGAAAGCGGTAAGGAAATCACAGTTTTATTATTCCTTTCTTTTTCGCGCGAGTGTGCGTCCGTTGAGGTTCCGCGCGGTCTCTCGCTTCCCGAAGGTGGCGGGTGGCCGCGCGATAGAAACCGAAGAAGAAAGGAAGAAGGGGGGCCCCGACGGCGCGGAGAGGATGTGGTTAACCCCACGGTCAAATCGAGCTTTTGCCGGGTTTCTGCATCCTGAAACGCGGCGACAAAAGAGAATGCGCCGGAACAGAAGTACGCGGCGTCCTGTCCGAGTCATCGTGCCATTCCCTTCTTCTTCTTCTTTGGTTCCCGTACCGCTTTGTGATTTTGTTTTCCCCGATCGTTCGATGATTCGCCGTTTAAATTACAAGTGTAAGCAAAAGAAACCACCGGAAAGAAAAGGTGTTCAGTCCGCAAACTGTTAAGTTTTAAACCTAAATCCTTTGTACGGAGAGAACAGTTTTTTTTTCTTTCTAAAATATCAAAAATTTTGCTAAATATAAATTTAACGATAATTTTATTGGATTGTCGAAGTAATTATACAAGATGGTCAACTGTGATGTCACAAAAACCAGTTGGACGTTCTACACAATTATTTTAAGAGTCCAACAAAATTATTTTCATATCTACAATTTAGCTAAATTTTTTATATAAAATACTTGTATCCAATATTCCTTTTAGGCTTTAGGGAAATTTTGTAATTTCTTTATGAATTACGAAATTGAAAGATAATGGTCAGATTTAAAATAAAAAACATTTATGAATCCAAAAAAATATATACATATTTTTAAGTATATAAATATTATATAAGTACAGTAAAGATTTAAAAAATCGTAACACTTGGGCTATTATATACATATGTATCCAATACGACCCAGTTATATATTGTTGTTTTTTTAAATAAACATTTAAGATGCGAAATAAAAATTAACACGTTTAATTAAGCATTATTAACATACTTATAGAAAAAATTACACAATTATTTATTACGAGGCGTTATCTTAACTTTTACCTGCCAAAAAGCTCTTCCAACTAACTGGATAAGAAATACTAATGAAAAGTTAAACACTGACTAAAAAAAACAGAATGTCAACTTTTGTATGATAATAAAATATAGATTGTGTTTCCAGTAGTATCCCTAGCCGTAATGGTTTTACCGTACAAAGAGTTTTCTTTTTTTAATTATAAACAAGATTTAATAGAAACCTAAAGTAAATACAGTGTTAAAAAGCAAAGTGAAGAGCTACAATAATATAAATTGCGGATATTTGTAATTGTTACATGACAGTAGGTAATACAAAGCAAAAATTTTAGATTCAGAAGAGCACAATTTGAATAAAGTGTGATTGCAAGCGTAAAAAGCAAATATTGACCAGCTAACTGGCATAAATACGTCGTATCGACTTCCTGAGCGATATGTTAGCGTTATTTGCGAAATCCCGTTGTGTAACTATTTGGAAATGGGGGAGGGGTGAGCCAAATTGTGTACCAGATATCTCAATTTATCAAAAATTCTTTTTATCTGGTAAAAGAATTTTATTCATTTGGGAATGCAATTTTGCGTTAATTAAAAAATAAAGTAAGAAAACGAAAGTGCGCGAGAATGAGAGAAAGAGAGGGAGGGGTTAGAGAGTTGAAAGAGTCGAATAAAGTTCCTGATTGTAAGTTTCTACAAGAGTGAGCATTCGGATTACATATATTCGCGTATTTTACGAAACGCGTGGCGTTTTTCGAGCTGGACGAAATCTTATTTTAACGCGGGAGAAAGTCCCGTGAAAATGTCCATCATCGCTTTCATAATGAAGAAATTAACGATGTTAACAGCATCGATAAACGATTGTATCGTGCCTATAAATTACGCCGGCGGACGAATATTGTAACGCGCGCCAAATAATTCGTGCATGAATAAATATGATCGATCGGATCGGGTGTCCGCGCGCATCGATCATCGATGCCACACGACCACACGCGATCCCAATTACGCGGACGCCTGCTTAATATTAAAAGCCGGCTGTTCGCTCGAAAAATGGCCGCGCGGGTCCTCGGCATGATTATCACGCCGTTTGATAAAATGCAAACGAGCCGGGGTGAGCGCGCGCGCGCGCGCGCGTTGACCGGTAAATAAAGTTATTTTGCACGCGGGTCGCGCGCGTAGAAAAGCGGCCGCGGAAGGAAGGTAAGCGGAGGAAGAAAAAGGAGGATTGGGACGAGCAAGAACGTATAATGTGTCGAAAAGGCACCTGCCTCTTTCGAGCTTGTTATCTTCCCATCGAGCGGTCGCAAGAAAAGCAGCTAGACTCGAGTTAGCCGATCTTATCTCGCGCCGAGACCAGCGAACCACTTATATCGTTAATTGCTCCCACTTCCGGTCTACCGCGCCTCGTCTCGCCACTCTTCTCTCCTCACCACCTCCTTCTCCGTAACCATCCGGTGAGTAACGTGCGCGTGTAAAGAGCACGCATTACGCTTCGAGGCGACTCTCGCGCGCGCGCGCGCGCGCGCACGCGGTAGTTTTATGCCCTTTTAAGCGATCTCTCGCGTCCTAAGTGAACGCCCAGGAAGAGCAAACATCGTGTTTAAACGGACGTCAGTTATTGTACTTCGTTTTAGGGGGCAAATGTTGCAAACGGCGCAAAGACGGAAGCGTGAAAATTGCCCTCCTGACTCTCGCGCTGGTGACGCGCGAATGTGCGAAATGCCGCTCGCGGCATATTACGAGTTTCGTTTTGGAAATATTCCCGGGGTCGCGGCCGGTCGGTTGTGCGCGACGCGAAAAATAAAAATCTCGCTCGACGTGTTGCATAGATAATTAGGCAGCTTGACGAAACATGATTTACGTTAACAATGTAATCTTGCGGTATTATATTATTAATACCATTATGCAGCGGATTACGCGTAATAACGTAATTATGGCTAATTATGCAATATCGTATCGCTGACATAAATTTTGTAGGTGACATGTGACGGAATATAAAATGAATTTTATGAATGACAAGTGGCAATAACATGCATATCATACATCATAATTACGCGTATACTCTTTTAAACGCTAAATTATTATTCCCAACCAATCAACACACGGCAACACGTGAAATCATAGGATAAAATAATAACGTATCACGTTGCGCGGTAAGGAAATCGCTCGTTTCACCGAGGCAATCTCGAGCGAGCGAAACAAGAAATGATATCCAGTTATTCTAAATTTTTTTATTTAAGTTTTTTTATTCATGTCAATTCTCTTTGTAACAGCGAATTGATCCGTTGACAAATAACATTCTTACTATTAAACATGTTAAGAATTAAATTCTGCTTACTTAATATAAATTATGTTTAGTGTTTTTAATCTCAAAAATTTCGAGAGTTCTTTTCTCTTCGTATTTTTATCAACTTTTTCTTTCAAAACAATGTCATCTATATTGTTCTTTACGGCAATGGTTTTAAGATTTCCTTTACATTTAGGATTTCTAATGTAATTCATCAATAAAGTCCGCTATTATTATTAAAGCTATGTATATTTTTTGATATTTTTAAAAAATAAAAAAGAACAGGATTATATCTTTTAATTTTAGTTTTCCGAAAAATTAAGAACTTTAGTGTACCACGATCTTCCTTTTCTCGAAAGGAAACGGAAAAACCTTGTTTTTTTTCACGATTTCAGTTTTATGAACAATTAAAAACCCTAATATTGTTTTTAAAAATTCACGGATAATGTAACAAGGTGCTCTTTAAAATTCTAATTTAATTAAGGTTTAGAGAGTTTAGCCGCATAATAACGAACGTAAGAGAATTGGGTATGTTTTGTACGTTTCATCATATTGAAAGCATTACGGTATATTTCATTCCAGTATATTCAGAGCATTATAGTAATTGCACGTGTGACGATTGCACGTGTTCCGCTATGCATAAACGCAAGTCGTGCATTAAAATTGCATGGTGGAGGCATTCCTCGTATGAGGCACTGCATTCCTTTTTTTTTAGAAAGAAAGAAAGAAGGAAGGAGAGCGAGGAAGATTTGTCGAAGAAGATTAAGACGAAACCAGTCCGTCGACTCGTGGAGCAGGAAAGTGAACGTGGAAAAGAAGGGAAGAGGGGTGGAAGGAGGTGATGAACATAATCGCGCGAACACGCGAATGCGCGAGTGCTTGGTCCTCAATCGACGAAATTCGATTATTGCTACAGTATTTTCTTTAAATCACGCAGATTTTTACTTAATAAAGCGATCGTCAAATGACAGTTCCTCCTACTTTTCCCTTCTACGCAATACACTTCTCTACACTATACCTCCGTGTTTATTTATTCACACGAGAATCTTTGATTGGCATTTCATATACTGAATAATGAACGTAATTATTTTTTCCTCCGCAGTTAATCGTTTAGAGTTATCTTGACATCTTTCGGGAGATAATTTCCCCTACCCCATTTCATTTCTCACGCAACGCGCCTCTCGTTAAAAGTACAGGCTGTCATGTGTGCGCGCGTACACGTACGACGGGGCCTCAGGCGAAGAGTTTTGCGGACAAGCATTAAAGTGACATCATCCGCAATTTGTTATTAATCGACCATCTTACCTCGCGCATCAATTTCAGGGGGGGGGGGAACTTTAACGCAGGTGCGTTAACGAGGCCGATGTAATCGACGGTACTCCGTCATTATCGAGTATCGTATTATCGATGCTCGTCAATGTGCCACACGAGCGAGATTTGTCGCTCGCATGGTTGCCCTCGCGGCGACAAATCATCATCGACGTGGCCGGACCGTTTCAATATTGACCGCCGTTAATGGCATCATTTTAACGGGCGCGCTCTTAGCCCGTAAAACTTATACGTCGATCAATCGCTCGATACATCCGCTCTCTTTGCCAGCGTGAATTTAAAAAAAATTTATAGGACCCACGTGTAAAGCGACCGCTTCAAAGGTAATAATTTTAATAAACTTTGAATTAATCCGATTAATATTGCGATCGATTCTGCTTTATCGATCTAATTTATCACTGGTTTTCGGAATAACTTGTTCCATAATTACGGAATAAATTTTACATTAGTGGCGTAATACGCTAACTCACAAAATGATTAATAAAAAATTAATTAGACCACGAAGGATATAAAATGTGATGGAAAAGTTTATTTACTGTTACCATGTATTATTTTAATATTTAAAATATCGTTTCTTTTTATTCTTGGAAAATTATAAAATATATCTTTATATATATTTATATTAGCTAATTTGTGAATTTATGAGCAATGTATTATTATGCGTTTTGGTTTTTATTGAAATAAAATTGGAAACAAGCAAAAAATTAAATAGTGAGTAATTGAGGCGGTAAGCGATTCGATTAATCATTTAGACCCATACTTATAGCCGTACTTATATAAATCTTGTACAAAAAAGGCGTGTTAAATGAAATATGCAGAAGTTTTAGACCTCGAGACATGGCTAGATTAATAGTCATTTAATTAGAAATTAACTGATAGCATACTTAGTTCGATTGTAAAAAGCGAACCGATTACTTTTGTGAAGCTTGACGTCATTAGAGTATTATTATATCGTATGGAATTTCGTAATAATACATATGTAAGAAGATTGAATCTTACATTAATAACGTTTTGTTTCATTAAATAAAGTCAAGTTAATAAGTAAATATGAATATGACTATGAAAAATGAAAATAAAATTGACTTAATAGGTATTATAAAAATATTATAAAAATATAATTAATAATAATTATCGTTCTTTTTATTAAATCAATTAATTTGAATATTCTATCTGATAATAAAATATCTTAATTATTTTTGCGAAATGTATTAAAGAAAATCTTAAGATATTGCCTTGTTACATCAATTTATATAATATTTAAAATATCTTAAAAATATAACAGGCTATAAATGCAGACGTGAGATTTTATTTAAAAACTAAAAAAAATGAAATAAAAAAACAATTAGATTAACAACTTTTACTCACTATGTTCTGCAAATACATAATTTAAATATGATAAAATAAATTTTAATTTATATTTTTGAAAAACATTAATATTTCATTAGTCATTGTTTTATTTTATTTTATTCTTTTTTTTATTTGCACTAATTATCTAAACAATAAACTTGAAAGATAAATTTATTTTAATTTATTTCATCTAAAAAATATGATAAAAAGTTGACTAAATAAAATTATCAATAGATTTATTGTACCGTTAGGTAATATTCTGGGTTATTCAAAAATTTTAATTATGTTCGACACAATTCGTATATAAACTGTTAAGTAACAGTAAATTAATTCCAAAATTAAATTCATACGAATTTGTCTTGGTTACTCATTCTAGACTAGATAATAGAGATAATAGTGGATCTTTGAGATACTATAAATATTTATTCGTATTTTAAATTTGAAATACATGTACGTATATTTAATATACAGTTGGCCTAATTCTCACTCAGATTTATTATCTCAAATAAAGCAATTAAAAAAGAAAATAATATCTCACCGATACCGATGCGTAGCAGCGGAGTTGTGATTACATTGGAAAACTGCGTTAAACTGCAACACAGAAATGTATATAAATTATTAATAAAGTAAAACCGAAAATAATTAGTATATAAAAGAATAATTGCCCGTCCATGTGTGAAGTAATTAACTCTCTCTCCGCAGGCAAATAATATATATAAAATAATTTACTCACCTCACGATTGTTCCGTCGTTGCCCGATGCCTGCCAGACCTCCTCCCCTCCTCCCTCCTCCTCACCAGATTCCTTCGTTGCACTCGCACAATACAACATTCGCGGAAACACGATTAATTGCAACTTCGTGTATTAATCATCTAAAATAGGATAATGGCACGGCACTTCCGACGTTAATCACACACGCGACGTATATTTTACTGTTGCACATTGCGACGAAAGAGTAGCAATACGAAATTCTATCGGTAATCTTGAAAATTAGTGAAACGAATGAGATCTCGAACGGAGATCACAAACAAACCTAATTGATAAGTATTAAAATAAAAGCTCAATTATGATTTATTTATTAATTAAATGGATCGTTTTGCTCGAAGTTAATTTGTTTTATACATTCGCAACATTTCGTTTGCAATAAAAAAAAACTCGAAAATAAAGTTGGCATTCCAATATATACTGTGCTATACACGGTACGATAAGATCGCATTAATTAACACTAATTGAGAATTGTCCGAAAATATACACTCGAAATTCAGCATTGTATGCGCAATGTAGAATATTTGGATAAATTTATCCAAATTGTATTATTACTAAACGATTGATTTATTATCACAGTCTACCATCTATCTTGTATCCGATCTAGTTACTCGTGTGCTGCTCTTAATCTGAAAGTAACGAACAAATCGCGGTTAATTTAGCGAAAAATTTTCAAGCGCAATAGCGAGAAATACTTTCGAACCTGCGCATTGAAAATCTGAACGTTATCGCTATTATCGTAAATTGCGATAACGAAATAATTAGTGATTTTCGTTCGCAGGTACTCGCTTTGATAAGACCGATGCGCCTACGGTTGTTGATCGCGGCAGTTAATTAATCGAGCAAGCTAATCGTTATTATCGCACGATAGAGATTTAATCTTCTAGTTTCGATTGATGGACGGATGTAGACGGAAATAAACGCGCGAAGCGTGTCGCATCGCTTACCCAGGTAGCAAAAGTAGAAGAAGGTGCAACTGTATGCGAGTAATGTTTGATAATTTTTCATGCATAGTAAATTAAATGAAGACACTATTTACTTTTCGCTACATTTGCGTTCTACAAAATTATTTTAATTTTTACATAATGAATTCATCAACAAATCCTACTAGGAGGTATGTAGAATGCTTTTGGCAGGCATATAGAGTAACGCTTACTCTTCTATTGTTGATTACGACTTGCTAGCATTAGGAAACTTAGGGAGAGTAATTGTAGCGGAGATTGATTTGTAGAATTTAGAATGCTACAGTCGATCTACCATGCTGCTTGAGTTACCGAGCTGAAATTCATCGTGTGAATGACGACACGCAGCCTTGCGGACCAGAACAAGCGCCAAGGCTAACAACCAATTTCGTTACTTCTCGAAATGTTCTACGAATATACGCCGAACAATCTGTTTCCCGTATTTTTTTAAAATTGATTTCGATAAGTGGGCGGACATTTTGCATTTCGTTTTGTGGACTCGTCGTTTACCATAACGATTAATTTCTCTTGATTGAGAGAGGGTTTTTGAAATGGAAATATATGTATATAGGTATGTTAAACGACGAGAGAATTTGTTTCTAGTTGGTTGACGTGCATGTAAACGCATATTATTAAACTTTAACTATTACGCGTGGATTTCTTTCTTTCAACGATGATTTGAATAGCTTTGATTGATTACTTTACTTAAAAAGAATTAATAAATTTAATTTATTACAAAATTAAAAAAATAAAATTTATCTTTGTTTATTTGTTTCAATCGAGCGATTATTTATGTAAATAAATTTATTATTACTTTTGGATTTCTAAGAGAAGATTGAACTCGTGTGGTTTTAATAAATTGAAAAGATCAGATTAAAACGTTAAAAAATATTGTGCCTAAATTCTGTCATAAATAATTATTATAACATAAATAATTTGACATGTAAAAATAATAAAATATTTGGTAATTGCGTTTATCTTATAATATGTTAAATATTTCATGATTACAGAGCTTGTGCGCACTTTCTGGCTACGTTTTTGCTTTGATGTTCACGGTCTTGTAAGCGTCATTTGTCTTTCTTGAAAATTTGTAAAACAACAAATAAAATAATGTTTAAAGAAGGGTTAAAAAGTTATTCGTGAAATGTAATGTTTATTTTACTAAAAAAAAAAGAAATTATTTAAATACATATAACGAGATAAAATTTTATTGAAATAAATTAATTAATAAGAAAAATGTAATAAATATTTCACAGCAGCCCGTGTCACAATCAGATTTTTTTTTATATCAAAGAAAACATTACAAGACATTTGCTTCTGAATATTTTGATTTCTTTCTCAATGCAGATTCGAATTTATCTCGCTTTCGCAGAGAAAACTGAATTTATATAGAATTAGTCCGTAAATAATCTAATAATAGAAAGTCGTAATATATCCTTTATTTATTAATGATTTCACAGTTTTTAATTTCTACGTTTTTAAAATCTACTTAGTTTCTTAGACAATTGTTTTTTTTTCAAATCACTTTTAAAAAGACATTACAGTTTCAAAAAAAATCATAAATTTGATCTCTTCTCAATGATCAAAAAATGATTAAAGCGCGAGAAATAAAGCTCAGTAATAAAACTCGTTCCTCAATTAAATCGCGACTGCAAATATGATTTAACGGATGTCAAATTAGATTGCAAGGTCTACTTTAAATCATACTACTGTATCTCAAGACTGGTTTGAAGATCTTCAGTCGAGTTCTTCAGCAAAAACGCGATCATAAATACACGGAGAATTTCCGTCGATTCGCTCGCTGCTTACATCTTTCCCGCGTATCTCTAGGTCTCAATTTGTCGGCGTTAAAAGCGGGATCATCTCGGCAAAAAAAAAAGAAAGAAACGGATCGTCCTGAACTCTCGCGCCGCCGGCGAGAATCAGAAATGTTTCCGGGCGCACCGCGGGCACGTTGCGGGCCTCGCGCAACTGACGCGTGTCTGATCCGATAGCCGGGGTAATGAATTATCGGCGCGGTCGATCGCGATAGCGGTCGAGTGTTTAGCCAACAGTCTCTTCCGCGGGGCGGCCCGACCGACGACGAAAGCCTCCTTCGTGGCGTAAACCGTGCATACGTCGCGTTCACGCACACGCGCGCAAGCGAGCGTGTCGACGGTGATAAAACGCGGCCATTCAGCGTTCGGCCGAATTGGCCGAGCACATGTCGGGCGGAATTTAAATATTGTAATTAGAAACGAGAGCGCGTAATCGCGGGGCGATCGGGATGAGACGGCCCGAGCCGTCGAGAAGGTTTACCACCGACTGCGTTTCGGTGGGCGAGCCCGCCGGGTCGAGCATATGGCCGGACAATTTACCGGCGCAAAACTCCGAAAAACACACGCGGGACATGGGCAAGCACGGGCTCTTATCTGCGCTCATGATCCCGGCCATTTTCGGCCGGGCCGCGCCGCGTACGTCCGTTGAAAAAGTCGTCAGGCCGAGGACATCGTGTTCGCCCTTCGTTACGTGTAACGTATCTCTTCCGGAAACCCAAATCGAGATGGTTCGCAATGTTGCACGGCATTGTGCGTACATATCTCGTGATCACGAAAACGTACGGGGTTGGAAAAAAAAAAGAAGCAAAATCGTGAGATGAAGATTAATTGCACGTAAGTATCCGCGCTATACATTTTAATTAACAGTCATTAATTCAATTTAGGATTTCGTGATAATAGGAGTAGATATATACTAAACATTTTTACTTTAGGAGAATTAGGCCTACAAGTTTCAGGCTCGTTTGAGTTATAATTAATCTGACTTTTTCATTAACCATACATTACAAAAACTAACCTTAAAGTAAAGTAATTAAACATACGTGTTGTAGAAAGAAAATAAAAATATATTATCAATGTTGTAAACAGTGATTTACGTGTTTATATAAAAATATTAATTTAAAAAATTCTGATTTTGATATTATATTTTGTATAGAAATGGTCTTCCTCTCTTGTTACATCAGGATAAATATACTTAAAAACTCATTTTTGGAACATAAATTTATTTTACTGAAATAAATCTTTATTTAAATACGCTGAGATAAAATTTTATTTCTATCGAATAAATCAATCACTAAGAAAAATGGAATGTACTTCACAAAATGTACATATTTTAACATCATAAATGACATTTATTCATTGATATTTCGACTTTTTTTTCTCAGTGAACTGTGATAGTTAATAACTCTAAGTAGAATAAACTTGACACAAATTCTGACAATAAGATAATCATATTCGATGTGAAACATAATACCGCATGACAACAAAATAATCTGGATATAAAATACCTTTATACTAAAAGCGAATGACGAAGAATCGTGTGTATTCGATGACCGAATCGGTATACAAAAAAAAACGGGTTTATTATTTAATTCGATATGCCGCGTGGCAGGTATCGCTCGCCAGTACACAACCTACATGTACGTGAAACCGTGATTTCCAGCGGCGGCAAATTGATAAAGTGAGTGACAAGTCGTTAAATCACCAGCGGGAACGGTCATCGAGATGCGATTGCATGTGTGTCGCACTTTCGCGTGTATGTACGCGACAATCGGAGAGCGAGCGACTGAGAAAGAAAGGGAGAGAGAGAGAGAGAGAGAGAGAGAGAGAGAGAGAGAGAGAGAGAGAGAGAGAGAGAGAGAGAGAGAGAGAGAGAGAGAGAGAGAGAGAGAGAGAGAGAGAGAGAGAGAGAGAGAGAGAGCAAGCGAGGGAAGTAAAAATGAAAAGATAAAGATAAATCACATTTCGTTCAGCCGTTCGGAAAGATAAATGCGGAATGAGAGCATTAAAAAAATATCGCAATGAATTCTTACTCTGTTTACCCGTAGCGATATAATTAGCGCTTTACCTAGAAAAAAAAAAAAAAACTTTGCTTCTACCGTAATGATTCGCGATAATTTAGCCGAATGAAATTACGAGGAAGAAACGGGTCCCGAGTCCGCGCGCATTGTTCTCTCGCCGTGCAGAAAAGGGGCGTGGAGCGTGTGACGCCACGCGATTGGTTTAATTCTTTAATTTTTGTAAATTGCCTCCCGGCCGCGCGCGGGGAATGCGTTTTACTTTATTTTCGTGGCACATTTTCCGGTGCTGTTTCTCGCCGATTCCATTCAAGGCGTGGAAAAGGAAAAGCGCGAAAGAATGAAATTTTTACATTTACAAGGCCCGCGATACGACGCCACACGCGTACGTTTCCCATGAAAGCAGAAATTGGGCGTTGTGAGAAGTGTTGCCGGTCGAAATTGGATGAGAACCACTGGGAAACCCGGGGATTGTTTTACTTGGCGGCCTTCCTGGTGCGCGGACGTCGCAATTGGCGTGGCGGTCTAAATAGTGTCTACCATACTCCAGCATCTCAACGCCGGCACTCAACAACTTAACGCTAATTCTGACACCAGCCGCGCGCGCGCACCCACTTTCTCCTTCACCATACGGTCGTTCTCAACGAATTCAGAGATCCCAATCTCGATCGTCAGAACGTAAGCAGCGCGCGTAAAAGAAACGGAAGTTCCGGCGAGATCCGGGGAAACGATTGTGCGGATTAGGCGCGCGAATCTCACGACGATGGTGGGCCCCAAAGTGCCAGGAATCAAGCACATGTGCGCGCGCTTTTCAGTGTGTATAATTGAAATCACCTTTTCAATTATAGGAAGATTTACTGTGACGTTATCGGAAGATCAGGCAACGTACTTTCAATAACAGTAATCTTCAAGATGCACACGTGGGTCTGCCGCGGCCGACCACTGTTTTGCGCACCTTAAACGCATTCGAAAAAATCTTAAAAAATTCATAAGTATCTTTCAACATTCCGGAAGGGAGCCAATCAGGCGAGCTTACCGGTTTCACCGGCGGATATTATTTTCCGCCGGTGACATTTCAGAGCCATATAATGTAACGATGAATTTATTATAAAAATGATACAGAAAGCTCCTTCCGTTTGTTTAAATATTTAAAAAAAAATGAAGAAATCTCGAAACTTAGCAGGTGCGTGCCTCGAATTCTCACCTCTGCCACGAAAGATCGTGACTCCATTTCCGCACTTTTTGTACGCGATGGAAAGAAAGGTAGCCGCTGCTACCATTCGAATTAACGAACAATTACCGTCACTTCGTGAGATGACTGCGCAAGCCGTCGGCCTCGCGGGTGCGTATTATTATCCGTTGGAACAGCTTTCGGATCGTCGACGGCGGCGCGATCGTCGGCGAGTTTCAAAAGGAAGGATCGAATGAAAAGCCGGGAGGAGATATAGCGGGGCGAGAGTAGCGCTGCAAGGACAATTGAAATTTCGCTCGGACGCCCGGAGAATTGACACGGGGAAAAATAATTTCTTCCGTCCGGAACAATTGCTACTACACCCAGGTGGACGACGATGACTCGGCCGATGATGATGATGATGATCGCTACACGACGTAACACCGCCGGTCCGGTGGGAAGTGGGATTCTGGGAAATCGAGCGCCGAGAAACGAGAGAAAGAGAGAGAGAGAGAGAGAGAGAGAGAGAGAGAGAGAGAGAGAGAGAAAGACAGAGGCCCCTCGAAGACTCAGACCCACGATGATGGATGAAGAATCATTTAGGGAAGAAGAGTGGTAAGGACTCCGCGCGCGGGAAGGAACTATTAATTATGACAAAAGGTACCGCGGTTCGGCATCGGGCATATAAGCGGCGGGCCCCGAAAAGGGGCGAGCGATTAGTTACTTTAACCAAATTATCTCGCGGACAATGGGCCCAACAGGTGAGAAGTCTTCCTTTGCTTCGTGTTTCTGATTCGGAGGATCAGATCGTTGCCCTCGCGACGCGTCGCGCTAGCGGAAAGAGAATGCAAATCGTAACTTCGGAATAGGGAATCTTCCTACGAATCTTCCGCAGCTGAAGCGACCGGTCTCCATGTAGGGAGACTTGGCAGGTAAATTTATCATCTTGAATTATTGAAAAGGACATTGGCCGAAAATACATGAGGTGTAGGTCCAATTTGTTGAATGAAATCTGATAGAATTAAACCTTATGTGGTGGGGTCACGCAAAATTAGCATTTCCCAAAATAACTCAACGGGACTTGAGAAGTCACAATCAAACTCGAGATAAACAGACCATCCTGATGCACAACAAAATAGAGTAAAATGCTGATAAAACGAGTTCAGAGCTTAATTGCGATTTTTCAAGTCCTCCAATTTTTTATTAGTTATCACATAAGGTTTAATTTCCATCAGATTTCATTGATATACAAACTGGACTCAATTTGCCCAATATCCTTTTCGTTGTCTCGCTTATATTTCACAATAATTTAAAAAAAAAAAAGGAATGTAAAACAATTCGACAACAGTCGCTAAGATGATCACGCGTGTGGAAACTTTTGTACGTAAAAATGGTATCTTTATTGGCTCAAATTGCTGTTTTTCCAAACGGCTTGAATACTTCGTCCTATTGTGGCTATCTAAAAAATTAATTCGTCGACAACTAGTTTCTCTCGTTCCCTTCAACGTCCTTCAGCTTCCAAAAATCAATTACCATGTCTCTCTCTCTTTCTCGCGGGCCCGTCGACCGTCCTGCCATTTTCAGGAGGCGCACAATACGCGCCGATGCGCAATTACGTCAATTACACCAAACTCGGTAGCTAAATTGGATGTGCACGCATACAAGCACGAAGCAGACTAACGGCCAGTTATCCAATATCCAGGACGCCGTGACGGCGATTGCGATGGTTTCAGGTTGTCGTTTCCATTGTGCCCCGAGTGGACAAGATGATCGTCGCTCATTTGTTTCCTGGCGGGGCGCGTCTCGACGCGCGGCAACAACGGCAACAGCAGCAGCAGCAGCAGCAGCAACAACAGCAACGCGACGGGCGGATGGACGGACGGACGGGCTGCGTGCACCAGCGGCCGACAAGACTGCCTGTAATTTCGTACGTCAGCGCCGAATATTAATTCGAATTCCTGCCTCGGCCTCCGGTCTGCCGTGACCGGACCAGGTGAGTAGTAGGAGGGATGGGAGGTGAAGGAGAGTGGCAGGGGAGGGGTAGTTTTTGTCCGGTAAATGAAATATCTTCGGTAGCCGGGCGTCCCGCGGCGATCGAGTTCGCTTCCACCCGGCTTTTGTACCGGCGTCGGATTCTTCGGCGGCTCCCCGTAGCGGATAAGTGGAATCATTTCAACGATCGTCTACGAAGATCGAGCTCGCCGGGTCCTGCGGACAGCGTCGCTAATACGGCGCTCTCGAACTCGCTTCTGAACGCAACAATCGCCGCTTCCTCGCCGCCTGAAATGAGTTCTCCTCATGGGTTTTATTCAGATCTAGAGCAGCATGTAAATTCCTTGCGGATGAGTCCAGCCCATTGGACTCGCGCCGAGAACGCCGCGCGAGTCGGTTGTAAAATTAATGAGCCTCATTAATGTGAGGAAATTCAAGGGAGAAGATACTATACATTATAAAATTGAGTTGTACCTACAGAGGAAGAACTTTCGACGGAGCTTCGAGCTATCCGCTATCAAGAGAATTGATTAACGAACAAAAGGAATTTTGCGAAGGTATAGAACATATAGAAAAATACCATTCTCATATTAAAAAAAGCAGTTACTTACTTTTTTTTCTTTTAAATAACGGTTATCTTTGCAAAGAATAGCTTCAGGATGAATAGTTTTAAAGTACACTCGTCATTTATTTAAAATTATAAGCGCTTGTTTTAAAAACTCATAACTTTTATGTATTCGCAAATCTCTTGCAAGTTTGTTGCAAGCATCAAATTTATTCAAAGTATATTTTAAGTCCCAGCAATCTAATACTTCAATTAACATCAAGTCAAAATAAAAATTTGATTTACTTATTGATTTGCTCTTCTTCGATTCAATTTTACAATATTCTTCAAAAGAATATAAATTCTTTCTTCAAGTATACGATAAGGAGTTTTTCAAAAATTTATTAAGTAATTATATTTTAAAACTATTGTTAAGACAATATTCTTTATTAAAGATAATCGTTACTTATTAAAAGTAAGTTGAGTAATTGTTTTTCTTGACAGTAGAATTTTTTAAATTTTCCGTTCGTAGAACCAATGAAAATTAAAATGTTACTGAATGTCGCGACTTTTGTTCGTTCACTGACGCATGTCACGCGATGCGAGAACTACTCCCGATTCTTTTTCTTTCGTATTGTAAAGTTTAGCGCAGTCGGCGATCTTAAATTTATTCGGGAATACCAATCAGCCGATACAGCTCGTGGTAATCCGCCGCTAATTGACGGGACCATCTGCATTTTTTACGGGTCCATCGGTAATCTTCCTCGCTGAGAAATCGCTGGAACCGTCGAATTCGTCGAGTTTATCGGCCGGAGTGCATTTGCTCGTCGATAAGATGCGCCGGCAGCTGCATCGGTTATACATTCAACTCGTTACGCCACTTTGAGACCTCGGGACGGACGCCTTAATTTTACACCGGCAGTACCGGCTTCTTTTAGGGGCGATGAAAACGCGCGGGTTTTGTTTTTATCAATAACCAATCTCTCTCATTACGAAGACAATAAATTCAAGATTAGCGTACGCCCTGATATTTTTCGAGATACCCTTTAAACGGAACATGTATAGAAATATCTTTCGAATTATTAACGTAAGAAGTTCTAATTTATGCAATATTTCACGATAAATTTTATCTTACAAAGTTTTAATCGCGGACTGCAGAAATATACTGTGGACAGTATATCTCTTCTCGCTTAGGGAGTCGATACCCCTAAAGTCGGCGCTGCACGGCAGTTTCAATGTCGTTAGAAGGGAACAAGCCGATCGCGGCAGATATCAGAAAAGCACGACGTCGCCCATCGGAGTGCCCATGGTCGCGCCAAAAGGGAAGACGGCAGATAATTAAGGCGCTATGTAGTAAACGCCCCGGCGTTTGTGTGCGTACGCGCGCGCGCGCGTGTGTGCGTGACCGCGTGTATTGTGCGTATCGGGCCGAGTACATAACTCCGTGACACATATTGATGATGGTAGCACTGCCATCTTTTAACTGATACTCTCGCCTCTCCGTCTTTGTTTCCTGCCGACGCGCACGGTGGCGGATAAGCATTTGCCGCGTGCGAAAAACGCGGGCGATTCGACGAGATTGATGCGCCCGGCAGGAAATCAGATTTCGCGAGTTATAGAGTCACGCTCGAGGCTGGCAACGTCCGATCCTTCAATCGGAATGTTTACGAACGTCCCGCGGCGAGAGGAAAATTTAAATAATTTTGAAATTTAATGAAAAAAAAAAAAAAAAAAAACAGAACATTAAGACACCTCATAGTTTTTCGTACAAATGAATAATTCAACACGCGCGCGTGAGAACAATGAGCGTGACATTTAGAATTTAACATTTTTGCGCGGCGTCCAATATATATAGTTATAAATATTACGAATGTTGCGCGAGGAAGAAGATAAATGTTCGCTCCTAAGAACTGCTAAAACGGCGAGAATCATTAAAAGTGGTGTTACAAGGAATTCTCATTAAGGTGATGTTTCGATATAACTATAATATCACGTGTCCGTTACATAATACAGAAATGAAGAGAAAGAAGCTTGTACATAAGTCGGCGACACATATTGATGATGGTAGCACTGCCGTCTTTTAACTACCGCTCGTCTCTCCTCTCTCGTTCTTTCCTTCCTTTTCGACGACGGCGGCGGCGCGGCCGGGTTGCGCGCTGCCAAGAGAGAGAGAGAGAGAGAAAGAAAGATCGGCGAAGACCGGATGACGCGCGGATGAAACGGGAGGTGGGTACATTAGGGGGCTAATTTGGCAGCGTGCCGGTTGTTAATTTTAATTGCAAAAATAATACGGCAAAAACTTTCGCCGTCCGAACCAACGGGCTCGGGCCGTTACAAACGAGCCTGGATGGTACGCAGAATCTCGCGGATTTCTTTTTGGAGCGGAACACGCGTACGATATCGTACGACTCGAGACGCCACAAACAACCGGGACCCGTAATATTAAGGCATTATCACGGTCGCGTTAATGCATGCGACAAAAGTGTTGGCGGCACCACTCGCTCGAATGAATAAAACGCATTGTCAATTTGCATGCAATTCCTGGCGTTAATTTTCTAATGGGCTCGGAAAAGGAAAAGAATCACAGATATTGTATTTTCACAATCCTGAAAAATTAACGAGCACGAAGCTCGCGAAATTATAAATTATAGAAATTTATTTTATAGAGCTAAGTGTATTCAGTTTTTTCTTTTGTTAAGTTTTATCGCTTAATTAGACGTTTCTTAAGGATGGTCACATCTTAAAGCATTAACAAAAGTATAAAAATTAGACTTATGTATTTGTGTAAAATTTTAGCGCAATTCTCTTACTGGTTTAAAAGTTATTTTTTA
The DNA here is from genome assembly GCF_013373865.1 of Monomorium pharaonis. Taxonomy (NCBI): domain Eukaryota; kingdom Metazoa; phylum Arthropoda; class Insecta; order Hymenoptera; family Formicidae; genus Monomorium; species Monomorium pharaonis. The sequence continues at coordinate 28,718,646 of NC_050468.1, read as the reverse complement.
TATTTACTTTTAATTCTTACGAAAACGCGTTTTGTACTTATTTGCAAATTTTATTTTTGCAAATTCAGAAAGTAGCATTACCAATTAAATCAAATTTTGTACATAAAACTAATAAAACTCTAGTAATTAAGTAAATGTAACCGCAAACTGCTGCAAAATATGACTATTTTTACTTAAGCCATTGAGAGTTTTTCGTTGTTTGTTCATTGCAGTTGATTTCGAGGGCAAAATTTTTGGCCGTTGATTAGAGAAAAAGTAAAATCTGTAGTTTTGATCATTTTTAGCTGATATTTAAGTTAAGTTCAAACATCCTTCAATTATAAATAACTCAGTATTCCGTTGTTTCGAAATAATGAGAGATAGGAACAAATTAAGTACACGCGTTTCTTTCTTAGTTTATCACGCAATTCTTATAGAATACATCTTCGATAGAGACATGATTTACATAGACGCGTCGATATTATCATATGATCATTACGACACGTGCACTTGGCCTCGCTGGTTGGCGCACATGGTGCACCGCGGGTAAGACCAGCTTTTCGCAGTGCCGTGCTCATCCTCGCGTAATGTAAAAGTCTGATCCTGTCAAGGATCTTTCGGCGCGCTGCAACCCCCGGTCTGCCCAGAGGAGGACGTCACGGGCATACACACAAGCCCGCGACGGAATAATTTGTCAAACTTGTCAAGGAGACAGCGGCGCGACCGTGGCTTTGGCCTAATGAAGCGTCACGAAATTCCTCTGCGAAACACGTTGACGATTTATCCGGCCCATTGCACCCCGGCTAGCTCACCATGAGAACGGTCTTATTTCACGGGACGTTACGACGCCTCCGGCGCGCTTTACGAGCTCGGAACACACGTCCCCGCAAAAACGTCCCCGCGAACGAGGAAATCCCGGGGAAACGCAATCCGCGCGCCAAGGCGAATCGCAAAACGTGCCAATCCCGTCGCGGATGCTCCGCGCGCGCGCGCGCACCGATCGTGGATCGTGATGACTCTATCTCCGGTGGCGAGTAAACGTCGGGGATACGTGGTCCCGCTTATAAATGACTGCGACATGATTGCATAGTTGTTAACGTGCTCGACTGTAAGACTTTCACGGGATAAAAGTGCATATTAGCACGTACATGTTTACCTTTCCTTGTTGAAAAATAACTCGTCTCGAGAAACTGAGTTTTCCCCGTAAAAAGCCGAAAAATTATTTGATCAAATAATTTCGGTAAAAAAAAAAAGAATACATTCTATTACAACTTTCTGTCCAGTTAACAAATAATTCGTTTCTTTTTCTGGGAAGTTTAATTTTTTTAATTGCGTCACTTTTGTCAAGCGATGGTGAGTCAATTATATTTTTGATAAAAAGAGAAGATGTGCACACGCATGGGAGTCGCAGAATTGATGAATAAACTTACTTTTATCTTCTCACGTGACACAAAAGTGCCAAACGGGAAATTGATAATCGCGCGGATACGAGTGAAATAAAAAGTATACCGCGCGATTATTACACCGGGCAATTATTGGAGGTGCCGCGGCGCGCGCGTTTCAAGATTTAATCGAACGGCAAACAGCCGTTCCGTATTTTTCAACCTTTCCTTGGTAATTGGCTTTTCACGCCTCGGGACTGCTCGCGAAGGCACCCGGCGTCACGGTGCAGGCCGATGCGCCGTCGAAGAATAGCGTTAATAAAAAGCAGCTCGGGGTGGAGCAGCTGGCCGGCTAAGTGAAATTAATTGGCGCCGATAACTTAGCATACAGATAGCCGGATGGGCCGAGCAAAGGTAGGACGACGGTGTGCCCACGCTCGACCGTATCGCTGGCATATACCGTGAGCTTTCGAGGCGCCGCCGCTGCCGTCGTCGTCAACGTCGTACGCATTGGTGTTGCGCTTCGTTCATCGTCGCGTGTGCGCGAATGTGTATCGTTGTGTGCATATCTTCTCGTGCACACGGCCGTCGTGCATAAAAGGCCCGGGTCTGCACATCGCCTTTATGATGCAAAGAAGGCTTGCATTAGCCGGCAACAATGCATCGACCACGGCCTCCAACCCCCTCCTCCCCCTTCCGTACCCCTATCCTACTGCCATCGTCCCCTGGTCCCCTTTCTCTCCTCTGTCCGCCACTTCCCCCGGCACCCCCCTCGGCCCTCGTGTGCGGTTCCTCTCTTTTTCTCTGGTAACAGGCTTGTTAAAGTAATAACTCTAATTATACACTGTTCCGATACACCTTCTCACCTTTTTCAATGAGCCGGCCGTGAGCGCGTTACGTCTCTCGTTTTCTTCCGCCGCGCGCGCTTCTTTGTCCTATACGCGTTTCGCCAGCGTTGATCTTCCCTCTCCCTCCCGTTCCCACCGCGGGGAATCGTCTTCTTCTTCTTCTACGTCTTCTTCGTCGCGCGCGAAGCATGAACCGAAAGTTCCGGTTAGGTTGCATCCGGTGCAAAATGGGGTTGAATGTAATGCGCGGCTATATGCATAATTTATACCATCGCGAAGGGAAACGAGGATAGCCACGAGAGACCGAGCATGTTTGCGACGACTCTCACGCATCTCTCAGATAGTCGGCGAGTAATAGAAGTGTAAACGGCATTTTTCATAATTTCGTAAATATCTCGTAATATTTTACAAAATGAATAGTAAATTAATGCGACATTTGAAAATCTATTTTGCTACTAATGATGGCAGTGTTGTAAAAAGTAATAATAAAAGTATGATATATATATAATTTTGTATATAAAAATATAATAAATATAAAAAATACAGTAAAATAATAATGTAATAAAATTTATAAATCTTTTCACAATTTCTTTTCATAAGACTTTTAACATATAGATCGTCCGTATACAAATTATTGTATTGCCTATTAGTTTTGTTTCAGTGTTAAATACTTTTTGTTTATTAGAGGAAGATCGTCAATACTAGCCAATAACCCTCCTAAAACGACATCTCCTTATTTCTCCGAAACTGCACTATTTTGTATTAATATCGATAAAAACTTGACTTGCTTAGTTAATAAAAGAAATAAAAATAGTTCATTTATTATTTATGGCTTTTTTCTATATAAACTCTATTAAAATCTAATCTAAATTAATTTTTATATATAGTTGTGCTATATGTCTTGCGGAAGCATTCTAACATAATTATAAAATATTTGTATAATAAACAAAAAATGTTACTGGCGTAAAAAGCTTGCTAGGAATCTTCATATATATAACTTGAAAATATTTCATACAAATAACTTATATTAAAAGAGAAGGAAAATGTAGTCTTACATTTCAGTTTTAGAGCCAACTTCTTATTCATTTTCGGTTAATACATTACAAATATATTAATATGAAATATTATTATAATATGAAATATTATTATAAAGTTTGCTACACGTTCCGATAGAAAATATTTTCCAGTTTACACTCCGTTGACATTAAAAGATTTGATTGGCATAATATTCCATATTAATCATAGAAACGTTTTCTTATTATTATCCCTTTGCGATTCTGACCTTTCGAGTCTGACTCGACATAATGTTTTGTTCCAATTCTATGTGAAGACTATTCGACATAGGATTCCGGTTGATCGTTTGTCGGCATGTTTTCACAAATAATTTTTTGTAATATTATTATGGTTGTCATCCTGATTTTCGGCTAAACCTCAGCTTCTGAACAAATTTTTAGCTCTACCAGATCTCTGACTTTAAATTTTAATGACCCTTCTTTCCAAGGGAATAGTATGGGGTACAGATGGCAACAGAAATTTGATACACACAATAAAATGATATGAAAGCCAATCAACATTAGAGTTTTTCTTCAGTTTTAAAAAGAAACTGGCAACAAGCTTAATTTCGATGTTTCTTTCTTATAAAGAAAGCAATAATGTAACAAACTTTTTTATCAAATATTTTTCGATTGATTTTTCTTCTTTTTTTTTAAATCAATCTTCGGCGGAATGTAACCGTAAGTGTTATTTATAATTGTAGAAAGCTTCGTGGCAAAATTTATTTTTTTCAGATCTGACAAGAGACGTCGATTGTTGTTTGCCATTGTATTTATTATAGATAATTATTTCGCGTTCACAAAGTAAATATAAAAGTTGTGTAATACGTGCTTTAATTCGTGACTTTTTTTATGTAAGTGCTTTTATTTTTATTTATTAGTTATTAGACGTGTTATGTTTTAAACATAAAATAACAATTTTAAACATTACAAAATTAATAAAAATCTATATTTTCTAAATATAATTTTTGTTGTGTATTTAATTAGTAAATTTATAAGTTTCACCTAAATTTGACTCCCATGCGAATATTAATTATTAGGTTAGAAGAAACATGTTATGCATACAAAATATGTAAAAAAAATTACACTGTATGTTTAAGAACGTTTTAGATATCATACGATAATAAACAAATAATAATCTATTGTTTATACGTTAATACTATATTTATAATATATAATGTATAAATATAATTATAAAAATATATTTCCGATACTTATTATTTGTCAAGAAATCTCGCGAACATTAATTCTACAACTTTCATTTTTATTTCGTATTTGTATTTAACGTATATCTTGAAACGCAACAGATCGTACAGTATTTGTTTAACAAAGATGCCGTGAAACAAAATAATTTCGTTTTGGAACAACGGAAGTATCTCTTAGCTTGTGTTCATCTAGCGTAGCCGTTAATCCTAGTCAATCGCGAGAAATCCTTTCTCCGGAGTGAAACGAGATTCAATAACCCGATGCAATCGCAATGGGAAACTTGCGAGCAGCGGAAGCTTATCAGTAAAGATTGCCTCGGGACATCCCCTTTCGCAGCCCGGGCACGCAGAGCAGATAGTAAAGGGAGGCAAGCGTCGTCGTCCTCCTGAGGACGTGCCTCTGTAAGTACCCGAACAATTCGTCTTTAAATCCAATTAGCCGCGAGTCGGTCTCGGCGGTCGTAACAATAACACTTTGCCCTTTACAATGCGGTGGCGCGGTTGCTTAATACCCGTGTTCGCCACGCCCCCGCGTGCAAAGGCCCCCCCTCAGGTTGCCCCCCCCCCGCCCCTACCCTTTCCCCCGCTGTCCCTACCGCCGTGTAGCCAGCCCCTCTCCGGGTTCTCTCATGTGCCGGTGCCCTTTTGTTTCGCGGTTCATTTGTCTTTCCTCCTATCTCTCTCTCTCTCTCTCTCTCTCTCCGTGCCGCCCTTTCGTCTTTTCTCGCTCATTTCCTCTCTTCTTTCTTCACAGCCAGATCGCGGATCCTCCTTCTCTCTTTGTTTTCCTCGGTCCCTTCCACCCCTGCCGTCGCTCCCTTTCCTCACTCTTTCCGTTTCCTCGGTTCGGCCCACCGTCTCGATGAGATCCCACTGACCGCATCATGGTTGAGAATTGTCCAGTCCCCACGTACGGCTACAAAGCGTACAAATTAAGCTGCATCGAGAGCAGACCGTAAAGGCATCGTTCACGGTGTACCGCATATTACGGTCGATCAATGAGGATGTCACCCGCAGGGACAAGTTAGCTGGTCACTTTAGACTTCTTCAGGGTAGGAAATGTGTTTTACAATTCTAACCTACCGCAAACGATAAAACCTTTTATTCGTACAACAAAACATGATGATGACCATGCAAAAGGGCACTTTGGAAAATGCCGAAAATACATTTGTTGGGATATAATGAAGATTAGCCCGCCTCTCTGCAATTTGAGCCCTTTTGGCATAAGTCAAAATTTTCATTCGGAAACTTCACTTGGAATTTCACAATTTTTATTAAATATAGCTTTTAATATTTAAGTCATAAGACTGTTTAATAATGTAAAGATAAAAAATAATCTTTAAAAAGTAATCTATAAAGCTTTTCAGATTTTCTATAAATAAAGCCTAGAAAAATAGGATTGAAAACAAGAAATTTGATCGAACAAAACAGACTCAAGATGAGGAATTATTTATTGTTTAAATATTTACGCATTATACAGTTTTTCTTGTAGCTAAACGGATGGGTTAAAACTTTTTTTCATGTTAAAATAGAAAAGGAATAAAAGGAATTCTTTCAATGTTTAGAGTAATATAATATTTTACGACTACATTTCTCTATATAAATAATGCAACTGTGTTTTTAAGAGATAAAATTAATACTTTTTATAAGCGTATATATTATATTGATTCTTTTCTGTTTAAAAGTGTAATATTAGGATAAGGCAATTGGGAGATTAAGATAATACTTTGCCATTTCATTTTTTCGATTTAGAAAAAAAGTGTAACTAAGTCCAGTTACTACATTCAGAGAAAAAAACAATTGCAGTAACCATAATATCGCAAATATTACTAATTTATAGCCATTTTTTAACTCAATCATATTTTTATAGTTACTTAACAATATAAATTAGTTCATTAAAACTATATTATTACAATTTTTATAATCATAATATTGGTCTATGCAACTTATGATATGGTCGCCATAACCAAAGTGGAGATTTTAATAAATATATATATACATACATCACACAACTTATTATAGTAAGTTGTATTATAAAACAATCATATGCATCACTATAAGCACATGATTATTATTATCAATGTTGTAGCAAAAATTAGTACATAAACGATATTATTATAATTATTTTGTTATGCAATTATAGTCGCAAATATCACACAATTTTTTCTCAATGTAAGAATCACTCTGTATATTAATATAAATCGCGATTCAGCCAGCTTGAACACGCACACTCTCCAATCCGCAAGTTATGCAATATCGATCGGTAATATAAGAGCGGTCTTAAGTACTCCACTTTTTCTTGATATTGTATCCGACTTAATTACCTGATTACTAGTCTATTCAAATCAGGAAATTGCAGAGAAGCTTATTAATCACCGCGCTGTTTAGTGCAAGGCATTAGGGAGGAGGAGGGAGCGTATTAATTACCGCGCTGTTTAATGCAGGAGATTATGAAGAAAATAATAGGAAAAAAAGTTTTCCAAGATCGATAAAGAAAAAAGAGAAACAAACGCTGTACACTGTACGCTTCTCAATGATAATAATGAGCGACCGCTTTAATAATAATTTAAGACTAATAACAATGACCTGATTTATTTTAATTGGGCCTTATTGTGTTTCTCAACGATTACGTTTAGATTATGACGAGTTGTGCGAGTTATATTACTGTGCTGCAATCGATTCTGCTGGGATTCGCTATATAATAATTCGCTCATCGTGGACGGTTATTTCACAAATCGATTACCGGCAGAAAAAAAAGAACAGTTCGCCGTCTCCTCCCTGTAACGACGATTTCATGCGATTCCTCTCGGGTCCGTCAAGATAGACGATTGATTGAAAAAGACTAATATTTCGTCATAATGACGGCACGAACTCGCGGGCATTTAATTCCCAACGATTCACCTCCCGCCCTTCCTCCCGCCCGCCCTCGCCGCAAGGATCTGTATAAGCGATCTTTCGTCTGGACCGGATAATAAAGACTCGATATAATGAGGGCCAGGTTCCGCGATTGATCACGACCTACGATCGAACTGCCGACGACATCGTCGCTCGCAGTCGGGGGGAGGGGGGAGAGAGAGAGAAGGGAGGAGCTTTTTTCGCGACTCCGATCGCCGGCGATCGTCCCTTTACCCCCTTCATACCCTGGATAATGACGGAACGATCTCGGGCATTTAATTTCCAGGTCTCTCCCGCGTCCCCCGTCGACGACCGCGCGAGAGGGAGGATTCTCTCTTTCTCTCTCTCTTTCTCGTCGGGCGGGGGCGAGTCCGTTCAAATGACAGTAATATCGTTGCCTTGCGGTTTTGTGCACCACCGTCTGATTATAGTCCACTTCCGCCGCGTAAACAACGGTCTCGGGACAAACCTCTCTTAATGGCCTCTATACCCCGGCGGGGCGGTGCGGGCAGATGTGGGGTGCGCATCGTCTCCGCATTGGCACCGTCCGTCTCTCCCCTAATTTCGCGAGGGTGAGCTATCGCGGGTAAACGTGAAATTTCGTCGTTTGTTTCTGCGATTTACGGCCGATTCTCTCCGGCCCCGCTGAAATTGCCGGTTCCGCTCCTCGTGGGTGGAAACGATCTTCGTGAGATTAGCGAGAATCGTTGGGGGAGGAGGAGGGGGGGGAGGTATCGCGAAGAATCTGCGAAATGTAAAACAGCCGTGTGCGCGCCGCGGTTATGCGCGATATTGACAAGGGGGGGGGGGGGGAAGTAACATAACCGAAGGCACGGCGAATTATTTAACGAAACACACAAACGCGCGGTGTTCCCTTTACTGCTTAATGGATTATGCTCTCTCGAAATGTTACAGAGAGAAGTCGCCAGATTACGGCGGACGAGCTCCGTCGCCGCGGCTCGCTTTGACATATATACATATCTGCGTCCGCAGCTGCTGGCGCGCTGAAATTCTAAGGGCCAATTATACGTATTCCGACGGTGGAAGGTGGAGAGATAGTTGAGCGGGTCACGGGCGCGCGCGCGCCCGCGTACGTTCCGCGTGCAACGCGAGCTTTAAGGTACGGGACCGGGTAATGAATTGTGTTTCATTTCAGTTGCTCCGAAACGTGTAATTTCGCCGACTCTCTACCCGAGAGTCCGCCTAATTAGGCGGGGACATCTGTGGGTCTCAGGGGCTCTCATGTACACGGGCGCTTTACCGCTCGCGCTTTGCGCTCTCGTCCATTGTGTGCATGCGCCGAAGGAGGCACGCAGCTTTACCGCAGCGCGGCGACGGTAAATTGCGGGTGCGCGACGCGAAACAGCGAAGCACAGGGAAAAAGTAACTTGAAATCGAAATCGGAGAATTCGCGCCGCCGAGGATCGTTTACCATCGCGATAATCAATTAAATGAACCCGTGCAAAAAGTCGACGTTCTCTTTGCTCTTTCCTTGGCTCTTTTTTTTTTCGCTTACGCGTTTGTTGCGCGATAATGAGACGTTTGGTCATCGGATTACGAGTCACCCGCGAGGGTCGGCGAAACGCACTCCGGGGAACCCCGTTCGCCAAGAGGGCGACCCCGCGATTTCCGAGGCACGTCTCCTCTCTACGCCCGGCCTCTGTAATTTCGCGCTAATGCCACTCGCCGCACGGGAAAATATTATCCCGCGTGCCAATCGCAATCATAATCTTCCTATCTATTATCCGACGACTCGGGACGAGGCCGGCGTACACGTAGCCGCGAACTTTTGATCTTATCAACGCCGATATTACGGAATCACACGCGGAAACGAAGGGGGAAGCGGGAGGGACGTATCTCTTATTGAAGAAATGGACGCAATAAACCGTCGAATCATTCTGTCTTTCTTTCTAATTGATCGTCGTCTTTGGATCTCCGTCCGATTCTCGACGACGCTCGTTATAAAACAACGTGCGCTTTTTATTTAACTCTAGAAGACAAAACTGAATTTGCCCGTCGTCAAAGATAAAAGCGGGACGAAACGTCATCCCAAAACTTTTTTTATCAACGGTAAATCAAATAGTGCATTTTCTTCGGTTCTTTTGTGAGGAAAATGATGATGTATATAGAGATGTTTTTTTTTGCCAGAGAATTAGATGAAAAATCCACTCGAAACAAAAAAGTTGAAAAATGTGCAAAGATAAGCGATAGTTTGAATTGGGCTGATAATGCACCTGGCATTTGTCTTCTAAGGTTAACAATAAATTTGCATTATATGAATTAAACGAGGGAATGACACGTTCAAGAAGGTAATGATCCCCGCGTGGGGAAATAATCAATCACGTCCTACCGCCATTAAGGTAACCGTCGCAAAAGCTTCGTCGTTACGTCGTCGTCCGTAAATGACGAAATGCTATTTTTGCGGCAATCGCGGCCTTTCTATCTGGCACGAGCGATCCCCCCCATCGGTGCGCTCGCCTCTCGCACTTCCGCAAGATACACGTACTTCCGATCGTTATCGCCGTAATATTACGTCGCAATCGAGAATGTCCAAACGGCACGTCGCTATCGGGGAGACCGTGCTGCGTCCGTCATCCCGCGATCCGTATCTCGATTTAAATTGCAAATTCTTAAACTCAACGACATTCACAGTCCTTGGACGGGCCCCCGTCCTGCGCGGTGTACATCGCGCAATTTGTAAATTTGTTATCCGCCGTGCCGATCGTACTCGTCGATCGCCGCGGAAACCTGGCCTTTACAATCGTGGAATCGCGATGGTGCACTTTCGATCGTATCGCATATTACATTGCGGCGCGTATATCGAGCGTTGTACAGGTGTCCGTTGGCTGAAAGGCATTGTTCCTATCTCGTCCCCATCGATAATATCCCAAAAATAAATACGCTCCCCACTTGACGCCAGCTGCAATCGCAATCGGTTTCGGTTAAAAAAGAAAAAAAAGTAGACGTTTGGCACAAACCGAGAGAAACTCGATTATGTTGTGATATTTCTTTTCGACCGGCAAGAGAAGAGAGAATGAATCCGTAAGCTCCTGACATTTACGCGCGTCACAGAACGTTAACTTCATTGGATAACCGTTTTCTTTGGCAATCGCGAAATAATCGTTTCGGTCATTACCGGAGGGGAATAATCGCGGCACACTTGTTCGCAACTAGTTATCTCCTCGTAATATCATCGCGATTTTAGAATCGAAATTTTCAGGCGAGCGCGCTCGCTCGCGTCGGAGGAACTTTCTTTTCCTGAAACGCTAACGAAAACGGCGAAATTGACGTTACTGGTTAATTATCTGCCTGTTGCTCGTGGAAATATTTCTAAACGAATACTATAAATCACAAACTTCGTGACTTTCGAGGTAATTCTGCGATTTTAATTTAATTTTATTTAACCTTTCACGAATCACATGAGTGAATAAAACGATATTAATTTTATTGCGAATTACCAAGAATATTTACAAATTCATCTACTATCTATTATTTTATCATTTTTGTAAAAAAAATGACTTCTGACTAATTAAAAAATTGAAACAGTCTTTTAGAATGCTTGCGTATATTTTGAAAAAAATGTAACAATTTTAAAATTGTTGGGATTAAAATTTAACCTCACATGGTTTGCAGAGGGCTACATAATATATATAATTATTATAATATATATTATTATTTAACAATTTAAAATTGTGATGTAAAAAACTTACATTGCTCTTTCTATATATAAAAAATTTGATTTGTAATGCTACTTTCTCATCAAATTTACAAATAAAGTCTACAAAACGCAACTTTACATAAAATTTAAGAGTATAAAAAATTTAATATTTAAACCAATAAGACAATTAAGTCTAAAAAATAATTATGTTTAAATTTTATACAGATATTCAAATTTAAAATAGGTATAATTTTACATTTTGATAATGTGTTGAGATGTACACTTTTGAGATGTACAATTTTAAAATTAAAATATTTGTTTTATTTTTAAATAAGATTGATATTCTCTTACATGGTAATATGTGTTAAAATTTGCGGTAATAATCCTACTCTAACCAGAATTACTTTTGCTTGCTTGATCGTAAAATTCCGACCTCAAGTGATTTCAAGACATTTTCACTATTAAAAACAGCTATTATCATCGTTTAGCTTAAGAAAACAAAATTTACATAAGTGAAAATCATTTTAAAAAAGCATGAATTTCAAGCCGTTTAGAAAGAGAATTTTTAAAAGCCTAGTCAGCGTATTATAATATAAACACTCACTTTGTAATGGTGATTTTCATTCATCTTCAGGGAGTTCTTTGATGTTTATGGCTTTTATGTTTATTCACAATTTTTTACCATAAAAGTGTGTCATAATAACTTCATTATTTCTTCATTTTAAGATATATAAGAATACAAAGATCCCATGGAACTTCCTTTTCTGCCTTTTTAAATGTAACATAACACTTGGCAGTGTCACTAAAGATTAACTACCTGTGTGTCTGCTTACATTTATACATAAAAATCAATTGTGTGAACGTGATCTGGATTTTGGGTCCAGGATTAAAAAGACTTTTTGTACTGGTTATACTTTGTTCAACCGTTTACAGCAGTTAAAATTAACAAAGAAAGCGGAAGAAATTTTTTCCATTAATATATTGTATTTAACTTTTTCAAAAGGAGCGTGTAACTTGATCATTGTTAAAATCCAGAAAATTGTGTGTTCCCTCAAAAATGTTAAGCCCCTTTTCCTTAATCCTCATAATAATATGGAAAGACCCCACACGCTATTTAAAAAATACATATCTTTGAAATGCTCCAAAATTCTAAAAATGACTTTAAAGAGTATGTTTACAATTACAGTTTAAAAATTATATGTTAATATGTATTAACTTTTTAAAAAAAATTAAGTTAGATGTAATAACACCATAAAAAACCTGGTATTATGAAATTAACAAGTGAGAATTGATGAATTGATTTTCATGTTTCAAATTCCATTTATCATCGTTATGGAACAAAGTTCTCTCGACAGAATTCTCTGAAAAGAACGTGTAGCTTGATGATTGTTGAAATCCAGAAAAATTGTCTTTTCAAATAAGTTTACCAACTTGTGATAGAAATTACTCCTTTTCATTCAACGTACACCACTGTCCACATTTCTTTTGTATGAAATATTCGCACTTAGCTCAATATTTATTACGTTATTTTAAAAGTTCGAATCGGAAAAAAACTTTAGACAGACACAGATCTTACATCATCCATTAATTGTTGTATTCATTATCTATTGCAATTCAATCTGTTAATATCTTTTAACAAAATTAGAACAAATTTGAAACGTACTTTGTTAGATTTTCTTTTACTTTGATATACCAAATACTGTATTTCTAACATAATAACGGATTATGAAAAATGGCAGAGGTGGGATTAAAAGAAAATCTGTAGATCTAGGGGCTGTATTTATGTCCCGCATTTAGCGCTAAATGTAGGCCGCCTGATTTTTATTCCCCGATAACATTGCATGCAATCTCCATATTAGACAAATATAAAGATAGTAATTTGTGGATTTATCGAGTTATGAATATATGCATCGATAAAACTAGCTAGCTATAAATTTATGAAATCCATCGATCTCTGGAAATCTAGCAATCTACGGCTCTCTATCTCGTATATCTATGCCAGATTACTATCTGTTATATAAAGTATTTTCCAGCTACCCCGTATGCAATCATAATTCTACATAAATGTTCGTTTCAACCAACATAATACATTGAGCAACGTTTTATGTTTTCAATGATCAATACATCCCGATTACAATTTTCTGCATTAATGTCGCAATTGTTTCTTTTTTATAGTTTTACTTTAGAAAATCATTTTCATGTTATTTTAATAGTTACTACATTCTGTATGTGTGTGTAATATCAAGTGACTATATACGCATATAGGCGCCAGATGCCAAATCTAAGCGATAATTCGAATTCGGTAATATCTTACATTATGCTAATGCGCTAATCGTTCGAGACAGCTCGACACTTATCTCGTTCCCGAGATGCAGGACGAGCGTGCCGGTTTCTCGAAACGACCTCGTGTCACGATCTCACGTGTATGTACGTGTGCCCGGATCATCAAAGTGCTGCAGCGATCGTGTTACGGTGTCTCCGTCCCTTCCAGTTCGTTCGGTCAGATTTCTTGCATGATCGCATCCGAATTATCACCGACGTGTAGACACCTTCTAAATTGTCACAATAAGGCAAACGCGAGAGTAACCTTTTGCCATATATTCAAATAAATTAAAAGGCAGATATCCCATGTTTAGCGATGGTAAAATAAATTCAAAATGGAAATTATGACTTGTAATTTACTTATTCCAATCAGAGATAAGTAAGTTACAAGTCAGGAATAATTGAGGAAAGACGACTCTCTATGCATTATAAACATGTATCTTATATATTTAATAATATATTTCCGACAAAACTAAGGAGCAGCTTGTTTTGATTTATAATTTATACAAATTTTAGTGTACCAGTTTGCATCTTGATTTTTATGTTTAAAATCACGTTATAAAAAAATAAAACATGAACATAAATAAGAGTTTTAAGACATTATAAACATGTAAAATAATTATAATGTTATCGACGATACATTCACTATTTTTTAAACTATATAATCTATAAAATAATTTGTTTTGTAAATTTTATTCTTGTTTTTAAAGAATTCTTAGCAGGTTTTACACAGAAAGAAGGCATAAATAATTTGGAGTTTTACTTCTTTAATTATCCGAACAATATTATTATTAAAGCATTAATAAAGTGTTATGTTTTGCTTCTGAGAAATAAGAAATTCGCTTTAGAAAACCCATGTCGATATTAACAATTTTTCTCTATCCAAGTAAAACCAAGTTACACAATTTAGATTCTGGTAACTCTTTGAATCATTCTTAAAGTTCTATAGAAATATTTGGAGATGCAAAATATGTACTTGGTCCAACTTTCTTCGAAATGGGACTTGGTCTATTTGTACATATTAATTCAAACCAGTTTAACTCGTTTTCCAACCGTAACGCTGTTGGCCATTGTGATTTTGACACATGTACACTTTTATAAATCATCGGCTTCGATAAATCTGGATTATTTTTTATGAATTTACCTTGGATGGGGATTCTGCAGAAAATAGCACGTGATGGAAGCCTCTTACCGAGTTCCACGAGCTCATCCCTGCGTAAGAGACACATGGGACCTCCCACGTTGGAAATACGATACGTGAGGACCCAGGTGACGATCCCGATGGCTAATTGACCATGCCGGCCGTGTCGATGATCTTTAAAAACATGCGCCAGATCATAATCACTTGAGACATGACACGCTGTATCATCCAAAGTATAATGTTTTCCCTGTTGAAAGTTCTCAAAAGATCGAGTACAGTAATGCGTTGAGTTTTATGTCCAATTCGGTTGATATTTTTTCACATTTTGCTTCTAATCACGATTGTTGAATACCGTAGTTTTCTTATTCTTTTCATTACAACGAGTGATTTCAAGTTCATTCCTATTAAACATTAAAAAGCGACTTGGCATTTCCCAAATGATAAGAATCGATTTATTCTCTATTTTAAACTAAATTATCTGTTTCTCAAATAATATTAAACATTCAGGCGTAAAGCCGAGCGACTCGATGGTATCAATCTTTCCAGGGAAAAAATACAAAATATTACGTGAAGAGGAAGGGGCGTAATGTGGGCAGCTTCTGTGGGTCTCGGTAAACGGACGGACGATTGTTTTCCGAGGCAATCACGCGACGGTCAGCACGAATTCAGTACGGTAGCAGGCTCGCACGGCAGCACGAATTCCGCGCAATCACGGCGAATTATCCGACTGATTGGATCGTTTATGCTGATCCTTTGATCTCGCGCTCCCACCCCCCCCTCCTCCTCCTATCCCTCCCTTCCAGGGCCTTCCTGCTCCTTACGCGTCTACGCGAAGTGGCGTCAGCTCTGGGTCCGTTAGAGTTTATCCATCGGCCGAATAAGGACGGAAATAAAATAAGGAACGCTACCCAACGCTCGTGGATCGAGCTGCGGTCAGGGACAATCAGCCGGCGAATTACCGATATGATTGCTACTGAAATATTCCCGCCGACAAAGGTCGAAATATCCGAAGGAGAGATTCCACCGCGGCCACCCGCCAACCTCGCGTCGACTTTTTGTTCGTGCACACACCTAGATTGATATTTCACCGAGCGCGAGATGTGAACTCGCTGACACACGCGTTGCACACAGCTCGTCTGTAAATACTAAACGTCAGAGTGACGTAAAGGTGAAACGAAAAAGGTTATCCTGGACTACGTTCGAGATTCATCATCGATTTCAAACTCTGATTTAATACTGAATTCTCGGCGAGAATAAATATTTTGCATTTCGTTTGACCAAAGCCTTTCAACAAGAGCTCGACCGTACATTAATTCAAGAGACGACTTCTGTACGCGATGTGTACTTTGCACACGGTTGATATTACAGTACAACTCAGTTAGCGTTTAATAACGTTATAGTTATTCGAAGAACGGCGGGGCGTTCTGTGCTTCGCGCGCTCGATGATTCCGCGAATATTGCACGGCGCATATTCCACGAGCATGATGACAATGGACGTGAAACGCGGCGTTCGAGGATGACGATAAGAGTAATGGCGCAATGAAGCTCTCCTTCTTGCCCGTCATTATAGTCGCTGCTTTATTATCGCGTCGCTGGGTAGCCCGCTCGTTATTGCCCGCCGTTAAACGAGAGCAAAGGACTAATAACGAAGCGGGACCGAGCTGCGCTGCCGTGAATTAACGCCAGCATAAATTCCCATAGACACCTCCTTAATCGACGTGTTCCTCCGCACACGCTCGTACACGCGCGCGCCCGCGCGCGCGTTTTGCACACGTATTCACGCACACAATTGTCCTCCTATTCGGATAATATTCGCACTGGATTAGACACAAACTCCTGCAAGAAAACACGAGCCGGCCGACAATACAGTAACCGATACAGTTACCCGTTCCTAATTGTTCCGAGCATTATGAATAAAGAAATCGTTTAACGGGTGAAAACACGAGGCTAATGAAGACCTGATAACTGTACGGTAACTGTGCGCATTCGGGGAAACTACAGTAATGCAATGGCATACGTATGGAAAAACACCTAGTAGAAATAACACTTTCTGCAAATTATGCAGAAAATTGAGAATATTTGAGAATGCCTAAAAAAAAATGTAAAACACAGAATAAATCTTTATTTCACTAGACTAATGTAAACAATTCCTTTTCATTTGTCAAAAATGCAACGGTTTTTCCATAACTAAAATCGTACAAAAACATTAAATCATTTGTCAATAAAATATTCATTGTAATAAAAACGTGAGACGTAAGATAAAAGCAGATATGAAAAGAAGAGGCGAAACGGTCTCACATTTTTTTTTTAAGACAACAGCCGCTCGCGCCTTTCCGCGAAATAATTCTTGCAGCGTACAAGATACGAGTTTGGCACGCGAGTTAGTCGCGGGGCCCGAAACCCCAGATGCATTTTCGAAGGCGAGCGCACGGCGAGCCGCGAGCGAGAAATTAGCGCGGCCGGTCGCGCGGATTTAAGCGCGGAAACCCCCGCGGGCGTACACGGGCGGACATTTCTCCTCCGAAGGTGCGCAAGGTGGCGCGACGCGGCCGAACGTCGGTTGGTTGACCGGTGGTGGTTGGTGAGACGGTGTTGGTGATGGCGGTAGATGGATTCGCGGCGAAGTCGGTGCGGAACGACGGCAATTAATAGCGGGTGCCTATAGAACGCCCGCGGAAGTAAAAATAAAGCGGCACGAAGCGCGCCCCTTTGGCGGCACCGTGGTCGAGTCATTAAGCAGTCCACGGGGGTGAGGCGAGAGGAGAGAGAGCGAGAGGGAAAGGGGGAGGAGGAGGCTCTGTATAATGTCCCGCGCGCCGTTATCACGAGGAGAGCGAAACGCGATGCGCGTTGCATGCACACGCGCGCACGATGCCCGCGATGCACAGTGGCACGGGGGTCGGGCAATAAAATCTGTAATTGCCCGTAATTGCCCGGTCCTACGTGTTTGTTTTCGATCGTGGGCGGCAGGGGAGTTGGGAAGGGGGGGGGGCAGCGCGGCACAGAGAGTCGGACTCAATATACACTCGCTAATATTGCCAATTGCGTTTGATGAATATTTATGACGTGCGCGGAGTTTACGCGGAGTCCCTCGTAATTATGTTTTGGGACACTTTTTCCCAACAGTTCCTTGCCTCGAGTTACGGACGAATGTACCCGAGTGAAGTCAGATATAATCAATTGCGAAATCACTTACGATTTAATGTCGGGAACGAATAGAACCGAGGCGGATTTCTTCGTGATCGATTAGTAAAATTTTTTAAAACCTATATTCGTAAAAGTTTTTGAGCGCGCGTTTTCTAAATTACTTAGGACTTTTTGCCTAATTTTTTGGGATGAACGAATTCCGACGATAATAAAGTATAATGGATGGATGGCGCGAAGTCGTATCGGAAAGCGCGAGATATTGCAAAAACGCGCGATAAAAGATATCTGCGATTGCGCGGTTCCATTAACGTCGTTTTAAAGCTCGCAGCTTCGGCTTCGACTAGTCAGCGACTGGACGCATTCGCGGACGAAATGGACGATTGATCAGCCGCGATCAGACGCGCAGCCCTCGCTTAATGAAGGTAATTAAGTTTTTCTGCATCTCGAAGTTGCCACCACCACCACCACCACCACCACCACGTGCATGATGGATGTTTTGTCCGATCTCGTACGAAAGTGGTAGCACGCAGGGAGGGAAAGGGC
Source organism: Monomorium pharaonis (assembly GCF_013373865.1). Taxonomy (NCBI): domain Eukaryota; kingdom Metazoa; phylum Arthropoda; class Insecta; order Hymenoptera; family Formicidae; genus Monomorium; species Monomorium pharaonis. The sequence continues at coordinate 28,700,474 of NC_050468.1, read as the reverse complement.
GTGAGGGGGGGCCCAAATAGACCCAGAAGACGAATGAAAAATTAGTCCTGCGAGAGAAAGAAGGAGAGAGAGACTGTGCGTTTTTGCCGTCGTCGTTCGCGCCATCCTTTCGTCTCCTCGGGCAACGATCTGATTGCCGTCTCAGATGCGATGCATCGATGCGCCTGTTACGTTATTACGCGAATTAATTTGATTTATTGCAGAAAACACAGGGGAGAACGATACGAAAATGTTCCCCCGGGTTCGACGTACTGCCGGTAGATTGAGAAGGTCGAGGGACATCAGGGACGAGCTACGTGCGCCTTTATGATTGCGAGAAGCCTTTCGCGCAAAAAGGAATCTGCAGAAAACGGTCGCGTACTCGCTAATCGGTTTATAATGATCGCGGCGGATGTTTTCTACGATCTACTGTGTGAACTGCGATATTCACGTAGAGGAAGATACCGATACGAAAATTTCTCAGACAAATATTGATGACACGAACGAGATTTTAATTTACCCTTCTTAAATGTCTCCATTAACGTCGCTGGAAATAATTAATTTGCGTCCATTACTTCTAAAGAGGTAAACATTATTTTTAAAATATTACGGGCACAATATATAAATATTATACCTATATTAATACACGTTATAAAAATATTTTATTTACGCTGCAATATCCAACACTTATTCTATTAAATTCTCATCAGTTTTGAAACTATTGTCACTTAAGCTGGCGTTAAAGTGCAAATTGCTCGGTGCAAATATGCGTCTAATACGACGGAGTTTGCCATCCCCTGCCTCTCGCAGGGGGGGGGGGGGAGAAAGGTAGTAACTAAGAGCACGGTCCGATCCGGTCGAAGGATCGCGAGAAAGAAATAAGGAAGAAAAGGAAAAGAAGAAGAGGGTAAAAGAACTGGACGATGGACGAAGGAGCGCGACCGCGGCGGGCAATGAGTTCTCAATTTAGTCGGATGCCTTCTGCGGAGGGATTAAAACGATTACCGAGATTGAGGGAGCGAGAGATGGACCGACTCTCCGCGAGGCTGGCGAGGTGGTGCCGCGAGGAAAATCGTACGGCTGGAATTCTCGTTCGAGACGATTACGTCATTAGCGGGGAAACGGCACGGTAACAAGGGAGGAGATACGCCCGTACGCGATGTATTACGTATATGTGTATTTACGCGTGCCTCGCGCAACTCCATCCATTTCCACTTCCACGCCGTTGTGCGTACGTTGCGCACCGAGCCCCGTGCGAGCGAGCGTATACGCATCGTGTACGCACTTGCGCGGTACCGAGGGTTACGTTACGTTGGGTGTACGTTTCTATGGGCGCGTATGAGTGCGTGCTGGCACGCGGGTTCGCTATCATTTCATGAATCAACGGCGCCTCGCGGAACGCTGGGAATGCACGTTAATCGAAATAACGACAATGCGATCTACCGTGCTCGGTACGCCACGCAATTTGGATAATATTTCGTAATATTCGTACATTAGGATAATACAGAGGGAAATTGTCAATATCGACAATAGGTCTCCTAATGCGACGTTCCCTTACTTCTCGGAAATTCAAAAATTGCACTTGATCAATACTAAAATTAATAAAGTTAATACTAATAATTTAACTTGATAACATTACCTGAAATTAAAGTAAAAACTGCTCTTATCTGAAGATACTATATATCTAGTTTGTATTTATTATATGTATTTGTTTCCAAATTTGTATCTTGAGTTTTTATTTAAAGCGAAAATACGTTGGCGATCTTTCTCTAATGGCAAACGTATGGCAAACGTACGCGTTTTCTAATGTGTCCGTTTTGCTTGTGATTATCTGCTAATCATCAAGCGGCACATCAGCAGGAACGAAACAAGAAACTGAGATATGAGTCAGCATGGAAAATCCAGACTTCATAATGTAACTTTGGGTTCGAAATAATAGTATTTGAAACCTCTATTTTGTGTTCTGGCAAACATATTTGTAAAAGATGCGTGAGAAAAGACATTTGTATACAGAGTTCAGAAATGACGCAGTTTACTTTTCGCGTAGAAGGCCAGTGGAACCCTATGAGTGCACGATGCGGCGGGGTAACGTATTCTGCATAAGATACGCCGTACTGACCCCACGTAAACATTCCAGAATAATCGGTGCAATCGACGAAGCCCGATCCGGGCGAAGGGATCGTAAAAAATCGAAGGGGGTTTATCGGATCGGCGGATTCATCGATGAGATCGGGCAGCCGAGCCCGATGCTGCGGGGGGATCGGTCAAAGGCGGAATGCGGTCTTGCCGCAAGAGAGACTTTGTAAGCGATCGACTCTTTCGCAAGTTTGCGCAATGTAGATCAGCGCGAGACACCAGCGGTGTATTCATGCGCGGGGTATTCCGCCTTTTAGCCTCGATCGGCGGCGCTCCATCGACCATACTTTGTCGAAGGTATTGTCTTTATGTTACACATGCCCCCCCAAAAAATTGTTTGCTAATATAGACAGATTTCTTGATGTCACAATTAAAGTGTATCGCTAATTTTTGTGTCTGCTAGAATTTTGGCTGCCACGTATAGAATTTGTAAATTCTGCTTTTTTTGTCAATTAGATTAATTAAATGCAATGCATATACATATTACATTTGCTAATCACTTATCTACCTGTCAGCTAATTTTTACACACATAATTTTTGTTCAAGTTGCAAGATTTTTTTTTGAGTGTGTAGAATTAGAATGGAATTAGAATAGATGGTATAAATAACTGAGGAGTTTTCTACAAACACCAATCAAATCTATCTTTAAAAAAATCTGGATTATAACTCCAAATTATTTTGTACTAGTAATAGCATCACATTGTGAACAATTTTGTTACAGCAAGAATTGAACAAACATAAATATATAAAACTATATAGGTAGTGAACGTAAAATTCCAACGATCCAACAAGTCCGAAAGTTTTTTATTTTCTTAAAGTAAATTTTTCAAAATATTAATCCTAGTTTGTGTTTTCCGAAACAGTACAAAAAAATAAATACAAAAGAATGTTTTTGTAAAGAGCACTTTATAAAATTTAACTTTTTGAACCTGTTTTGTCTTTATAAGAGACTTGTCTTTATAAGAGAAATAGTAATCGGTTGAAGAAAGCAGATTATGACTTTTTGTTCTGTAAGTGAAATTCTATAATTGGGAATTGTAACATCGTGACAAACAAGCCAGACTTGAAGAACTTTCGCAAACTTGTGCTATTATATCACGCAGTGGATACACTCATTTTAGTGTGATAAGTACTGCGCGAGGGGAGACAAATCGAAAAATGCAATTGAACTTCGTATTCCGGTGCACAAGTGAGATTAATGGTTTCTTATATCCGCCTACACGAACTATTAGAAAACCATTTGATTAACAGCACGTTAATATATTCTTGCCGTTAGATTATCTTAGGCGTGCATTCCGACATATTTATTAATATAACGATAACCTATATCGCGTGTGATAGCCCGGGTTCCGTTCCTTCTTGTTTTCTGGTCATCAACATTGTCCGCGGCCACACGTTACAGGCTTCAAACCACAGAGCCTAAGGTTCCCATATGTATCATATGTTGTGTCGACACGCACGCATACGCACGCGCGCGGATTCTCACGACGGATGCACGCATGTCATCCGCTTAAAAGTCGATCGCAAAAATACTTCTCTACAAAAACATAAGAACCTGAAACCTGCAGATCGAAAGCATAGAAAAAAAAACCTGAGGCATTAAAATTATAATTTCAATTTTTCAATTATGGAAAAATATCACTTAAAAAGTTGCTCGATTTTAAATGGTGATATTTTAAATTGTTATTATAATTGCATGTTGTTATGCATTGGCATGGCATTACATAAATAGTTATGTAAAATTATAAACTCTGAAAAGTTCGCTCATTGCTTGGAAGCCATGCGACTGCGAAAAAAAAATTTCAGACTGCATAACGATGCGCGATTGAAATACATTTACGTGTTAAGTCAGTGAGTGTCAATCTTTTTTTAACAGGGCAGCTAGAAGACACTGTGTTTGCTGTCAAGTTAAATATAGGATGCTGAATGAGTCAGCTCGTACGAGTATTTCATGCATAAAAGTTGCTGAGTAGCTTCTCATTCACTTTATGTGCCATTAAAAGCGTTTCGCGTCCAAAACTTATATTTAAGTATATTGCGAGAAAAAATTTTTTTTTATGAAATTAACAAAAAGCACAATGATAATAATTATGGAAATAACATTTAAATATAAATCAATATATAGTCTTTCCTTTTAACAAACGATGGACAATTTTCTCTTCCGCAACAATTCATAAGTATTGATAACATAGACATAGATGTGGCAACGTGATAAAAGACAAAGCGATATATAAGTATACAGGAAACCATACCGCGATACTCGCTAACTGCTGTAGGGTAGACTGCGGTCTATGTGGCGTTATATTCGTTTACCTTGCATTAATCATGGCGTTTTATGGTAATTCAATAGCGTCCTTCCTCGGTCGAGGTTCTTGCCATCTTTCGCTCTGTAATCGATCCCGTAACGTCGACATGATTCGCGGTGTGGCGGGGATCGTGCGCACGGGTAACCCGATCGATCGATCGTACGATCGATCAGTTGTCATCATCGCCCTCGACCGATTTAATATACAACGTCGATGAAAGTGTCCTCTTATGGAGCAGAAGCACCGATTTGTTCGTTAATTCCATGCAGTTAGCGTCCGATAAATGTGTCTAATGTACATTTATTGATAGAGCATTTAATATGTTTTGCAATTAAACTCGTATAGAAAGACATAATTCTCCATTCAATGTTTTGTTAATAATTTCGTCGTTATTAAGTAATTTGTGAGTATCTTTTGCATATTCAATTGTAATTTGAAAACGCTTTATATTTTTCTAGAATTTAATTGAGATTTCTTATTTCGATTCATGAATTCGTTTGATAGACGGTTACGTTGTGCAAATATGAAAAAGATTATCTTTCATTTTCTAGTAATTTATATGTCCAATATATTGCGATTGAACCCTAAATTATATCTAGAAGGATATAATTTCTCAGTTTATTTCAACAATTTCATCATCATATTAATTCACTTGTAAGCACTTATTTAATTACAATTTCGATGAAAAAGGCTATGCTTCTTTAGAATTTAGCTTTTCTTAATTTTTCAAAATTTTAACTAAAGATTTTTTATTTTATGACATTTATTTGGTAAACAATTACATTGCATAAAAAAGATATCCTTTTGTTCTGTCAGTTTATACAGATTTCTGTCAGATTTTAATTCTAGAGATTCTTAAATAGCATCAGGGGATAATTATATAGATGGTATCTTATTTTATCTTATTGTATCTTAAATAGTCGTATATCAAAAATCTGCTTCACAATAATTCCTCGCACATTGCGAGTAGCTACAAAATGACGTCCCATTAAGAATGATAACTTCTGACAGCACCGCTGCGGACAAAAGTCATTGCTCCTCGAAGGATATTTTCTCGGATATTTTTCGATATATAATACTCTGGGCGGTTAGCTTCGTGCGCGCCCCATCGCTTCCGATCATATCCTACGAGTGGGATGTAGAGGAAGAAAGGAACCCGATAATAAGCCCGGACGTCATCCTTGAGTCGACGAGGAAGGGGAAACGTGGGTAAAGCGTGTTAAAATGGCTCTGACATAATTCTAGAAGACAATGCCCAACCTGTCAGGTCTACTGATAAAAGTGAAGATATATCTCACTAGATAAAGTACCGTCATGAATCTGTATCGTTGACCGTGTTCAAACGTACAAATAGTTCGGATAATCATCCACTTTTCTAAAGAAAAATATAATATTTATATTTAAAAACTTTTTGTCCAAAAAAAAAACTCATATAATAGATGAACAAAAACTGCATTTAATTTAAATGCAAAAAACCATTTCGTAAAACTTGCAATAATAAACTGCAACAATATAAGAACCGCGTTATTAAATATACAATGAAACAATCTAATCTTTGTTATAACATAAAATTAACGTGTTAACATTACGTAACACGGTTATAAAGTGCTGATAAGTGCGCAGGCGTAAAAACGATTTCTCTAGCGTGCCGGAGTCTCTCACGGGGCTACTGTAGAACGCGCGCGGGCGCTCGTTCCCAGGTTGGAAGAAACCGAATAAGAAGGTGATGCATCAGGAAGAAGGAGGCAAAGAAGAAGATGAGGAAAGAGAAGCCAATGATATTTTTGCGGTGGCGCAAAGTTAAGGCCGTGGCCGCAGAGCAAACGTCGGTCGGCCGCAATCTTCGGTCAATTTCCGAGCAAGGGCCAAGCAATCTCGCTGAACAAACAAAAAGGTAGCCACCGTGGGTTATCTTACGTAAAAAAGAAGTGGGAGGGGGGCCAAGTGTAGGCGACGCGGAGCGAGATGGAGAGAATCGTTGATCGACCCTTTGTCGGAGGCCACGTCGAACGGAGATGCTTCAGTGGCAATCGCATCGATAATTTCACTTCGTTTCTCGACTACCGTATGCGCGGCTCCTCGTAGATCTATCCAATCTCGCTATATACCATCGGCATCTCATCGCATCGCATCGAATGCCCTGCCTCATTGCCCTCCCCCTATCGAGCGATTTTTCGAAAATCTTAAACAGCATTCCGCAATTTCTCCCCATGAGAAACCTACGTCTTTCTTTAACTCAAATTGAGATATGGAAAGGCGCTTCGAGCGGAAAGTTTCACTGCGATTGACGGAATTTTCGTAAAATATATTTCTCTTCCAGTGCGTAACCTCCGTTTTTTTTTAAATATCAAGTTATTTAATAAATAAAATCAGAATACGTTTTGTAGAAGATTATAAGTTAACAGGAATATTGCCAACTTAGAGCCGACACAGGTTCTTCGCGTGTGTATAAATTTATATATTAATAAAATACATAACAATGTGTACGTTTCTTAAGTTCGAATCATCTTTAACACAATCTTGAAAGAATAAATGTAAAGTTGAAAGTCTACAAATCGATTCTAATTATCCAGAGTGTAATGCATATCATAAATTACAAGTCAAACAAAACTTCAGAAGACCCGGCGTAAACCGTTTTCGTGTTATAATAATAAGTGTTTTATTTAATATTTTTTTAATATTTTGTATTAGTCGCTTGTTCTCTCGCAGGTACATTTATCACAATTTTATCGAACTATTTTTCATTACTATAATATTTCGCCGCAGAGTACCTCGCGGTGATCTTAAGTTAAGAAGAAAAGGCAGGCATAAGTTAATCTCTGTTTAATGACTGCCTTATCTTCGACGCAACTTAATTGCCGTCGGTCAATCTTCAACGTGACAGCCATCGAGAATAAAGAGACGCTTCTACGCGACGCATCGCATACTTTCCGTCGCGACGGAGCAGTAAATTACAGTCGTTCTGGAGGACTATCAGTTTTCCATCATGACTCAATTACCGGCCGTCCAATTAATGTCCCAGAATTTTTCTTATCGAAACCAGACGATTTCGTGGGAGTCTGAGGTTAAGGCACGGTCGATCGATCTTTCTGTGTGTCAGCCTCGCGCCGAGCGGAAACAAATGAGCTCCGGACAACCGCGGCTCCGGAGCGGTTCCTTTTGAAGCCCTCCGTTGCCCAGCAGCCCCGGAGATCACGGAGCAGGCTCCCTCACGGTAGCCATGTCTGACCTCGACACTTCCCTTATTTTTTTTTTATCTCTCCTCAGTTTTTTTTTAACGTTCTGTAAAATCTGCCTGATTAAATCTCGCCCGACGAGCCTGAGTCGCTGGCTAAATGAAGTCCCTAGACAACAAATGTAATAGTAATAGGTTTACAAATCTTGTTCGATGGCAGGTAATGTTTTTTTCCGCCTGTGATACACGACACCCTTTAGGCACAGTTTATTAGTTCTACATCGTAAACGATTCCGAGTGAAGAAGGTAAGGAAGATTTGGTTACAATTTAAACACATTAGTTTCATATTTTTCGAGCCATTTTTGAGTTCACAAAATGTTAAAATAGTCTTAGAGAGATTTTAGACTTCAGAAAAATGATATAAAACCTCCCATTAATAGAAAAATTTATGCAAAAGCAAGTATGTCGATTAAATTACAACAAAATTAGTCGTTTATACTTTATACTTCTAGGCTGTACCAGATTAAAACCGTGCGATATAAAGAGAAAATTAACCAAGTCTCATTGTAGAAAACATCTAGAAAGTAATCAGCTCATATAATACTGGCGGTTTTTACATAAAATGTGTTATTGTATAAAGAGCGTTATATAAATTAAATTAGTTTCCAAGAAAACGGAATGGTTCGTGAGGAAAATTGTCGGCGAAATGAAAATTGGATCGATAATATCTATCCTTTACCAGCGCTACTCGAACTCCCCAGGCATTTTAAAATATATACGCTCATTATTACATTGCAATTAGAAATGTAATCGTTGCCGATCTTATTATAAACAGAGAAGGAGAAAGTGGTGCTAATTGCTAACAATAGCTCGCGCGATACGATTAATTCCGGATGATAATATTGATTAATTAGGAAACAGGAAGTGGCACGTCGTAGTATGTAAAGATCACCATTGAATTTCTCAGGAAGCTGGAAGCTAACCGTACATATCGTACATCTTTCCGAAAATATATTATTATAAAGGAAGCGCAATAAAAAAAAAAAGAATTCGCGTTATTATAACGCGTTTCCGGATAGGAAACGGATAGTCCAAATCTTACGGAAAAGATCGTACTATACTGAGAAAATTGCTGTGTTTATCCAAATCCGTGATGAGGGAAAAGGAGGCGGTGCAAGATCGTATTCTTTACGGCAAGGGACCGCTCTATCCTAAATCCCTTTTTAGAAGGATAATAGAAAAGTTATCGGCAGCGGGACAATAGTAGGAGGGGTTTGTAATTAATAGCCTTTCCACAGAGTGACGTTTCACCGTAACTCATTGGCGTAGGGCGAGATGGGAGGGGGGAGGGGGAAGAATAATAAGCCCGAATGCTTTTTCGTCCGTCGAGAGTCGAGAATCAAGCACGACAGACTTCGCGTGTGCGCTTTTCGCTTTCTCCCGCCGGGCGGAGACAACCAATCGCTTGCAAAAGCACAGATCGCGGGAGAAAGAATAATTTATACCCGCGCATTTTTTTTTCCATCGCGCGACAAGCGATCGATGTGCGAGAGTCGTCGTTGCAAATATCACGATTTATAAGACGAAAGCCCCTTCCGTCGTCGTCGTCGTCGTCGTCTCCTCCTCCTTCGCCGTCATGAGTCCGGACGGTAATTAATTAAGTTTGACTTACCGCATGAATTACAGGGGTTCGAGTTAATTAATTAATTGTAACTTAGCCCACCCTCGGAACGTCGCGCGCTCTAAGGGGATTTTGTCACCTTTTAAAAGCCGCTGCAAAGGCACGACTTGCTGCGCGGGGAAATAATGAATGTCCCTGAATAAGAGAGGCCCTTTGAGCTTGCCATCGATTCATAAATCGTCGCAATAAAGCGCACTGTATTCATATATAATCGCGAGCGAAATGTACGACAATACCTACCTATCCGTCGGGCCGGGGCGGGTAATCTTTTTATTATTAATAGCGATTATGTGTACGAGAGGAAGAAAAATTGCTTCGGCAAATGGGAAGATTGTTAACTACAAGAACTAATATTTCTTTGTACAACGGATGTGTACAGCGCTACGCACACCGTCGTTGTCGAAGAGGCAGAATGACGGGCGGGCGCGCGCGCATTAAAACTTTACTGTCAACGGGGAGACCTTCGCGTTATCGTCCTAAAGGTAGCTTTTGTTCTAGCTAAAATCCGATGTAACCCTTCTAAAGACCAGTGACTATATTATAACGAACCATCGTGGACGGACGCGGGGAGAAGGGGAAAGGGGGTAGGGAAGGAGAGAGAGAGGTAGACAACGAAAGAGAGACAGTTAGGGGAATACGGGCGAATAAAAGAAATTCAGCAAGAGTAATGTCTGGGGAAGCAGTTAAATTCGTTGCATGTGTGCCCTCAAGAGATCTCTACTCGCCCCTGCACCCTTTGTTTCGGCGTTAGGCGGGCTTTTGTCTCAGTTATATGACCGAGGATGCCCGGAGAGGCGGAGGGAGAGAGAGAGAGAAAGAGCGAGAAGAGATCCGGGGAGGAGAGGGGAGGGGGAGAGGAAAAGGGGCGAGCAGCCCAATAAAACGAAAAACGGATCTCCATTTACAATGCCGCGGATTTACATAATTTCGCGTAATCTCCGCCATTTTCGCTCCTCGCGAGACTCGTGCGCGCGCGAGAGAGGGCCGAAACGGGAGCGAAATTAATTTACGAGGGGCAGCCGCCGCCGTTTTTCCTGGGCGCGCGACGACCGAATCCTCCCAAGGAGGCTTTATGCGAGCGGAAAATCCGCGAGAGGAAGATTAATCGGCCCGATGCGCCACGAGTGCGAGTCACGCCACGTTCGCGTTTGCTGTTAATTACTAATAAAAAATAGATATATCGGAATTAATTGCCTTCCGTCTTGCATTCCCCCTCGTTTCGCGGAGGCTACTCGCTCGAAACACACGGATGACGAAGGCGTGGAAATTAATGTGACTCCAAATAATATTACTTATTCCCCAGCACGATTGCGCGTTGTTATCCGCAGACATCTCTAATTAATAACTTTTAGATCTGATTAAAATTCACCATGGCGCAGATCGAGGTAATGGTAATTGCGTAAAGTCTGCTCCTCCGTGAAAGGGTACGTTCTTTTCTTTCGCGCGGGATACGCAAACAGTGGTTTGCGGAAACACCTGGTCGTTTCACGGTGCGTTGTTACGGCGGCGTTGTATCGCATCGCGGCCCCGAGTGATCATCGAGAAATTATTATTCGCGTGTCAATGAGTTTCAATCCTCGCGCAGGATGTAAAGATCGGTTTCCGCAAAGTCGGTGTGTGCGCGCGCGCGCGCGCGCGCGGCGTAATGGCTGCCGCGGTTCGCTAGGCGAGATGAATTTGAATGATTAAGAGCGATTGGATTGTAGGTGCTCGCCTCAATTATGAGCGAGGCACGCCATTCCCTCGTTATATTGCGTCGCTCTCTCGACCGCAGCCAGTCCGGAGGACGTGGCCGCGCGCTTGTGCCCGCTCGCGAGCGGCGCGAGGTTTTAATACATGTGAACGCTCCTTTATTAGTAGCGTGACCAATGAGCGCTGACGCTATTAATCAAACGTCTAACGCTGCCACGTACCACGGTTTATACAGGGTGTCGTACTCCGCATTCAATTTTAATGGCGCATTCTTTGACGAACGAAAGAGAGTGGATTTTGTCTCAATGGCAATTTCGAGCAACGGGAAAAGGACCTCTACTGATCAAAAAAGGCTCGTTTAAAGGAGTTTTTGGAGTGGCGCTCGGGGGGACGCTTTTCCGGAACGAAGGGCACCGATGTGATCAAGAAACCACGGGTAAAAATACATATCTCGTCTGCAAACCCGATTGCATTTGGATGCAAAGGAGCTTCGTGGAAAGAAACGTAATTTAGCTCGGCACGTTTAGAGATACGAATCTTCATTACGAAATTAATTACGCGGTTCCGCAGTTCCGCGGCGATATAGAGGTGAAAGCGGAAGCGGGAAATAATTTTAAGAAAGCGCTCCGGCGGCGTTATACGCGTGCCGTGAAGGAGGGATTCTGTTAATTACAATAACATATGACGCGCACAATACTCGTCGGCTGCAGAAATCCCAAGTAACTCCAAAGTCAATTACGATCGGCTGCTTTTCGGGAGATTCCGGAGAGGCGTCTCCCATTCTCCCCCCTCCCCTCTCTCCTGAAAAAAATCATTTATCAACGCGATTCTGATTTCGCAGGTGCCCCATGATGGACGCCATCGTCGGCGAGAGAAGACGCGCTATAACCGGTAGCAAATATTTCGACTCGCCCCGCGATATTCCTCGTGCTTTAATCACGACCGCGATCATCCACCTCGCATCGATCAATTAATCAAGTCGATTCGAGCGACGCATGAGTACTTAAGCTCCGCGCACCTCTGGTTGTCGCCGCTCTAATTAACGACTCGGGGGATCCATAACACGCATACAGCACACACATACCGCACGCACATGTACACACATGTGCACGTAAAGTGCATACGAGCGCTCGTGAGTAAGCACCTACCGTTCGGTTCGTTGCACAAGGACATATAAAGTAATATGCATAACGCATACAATGCAAACGGGTATATTAAATTTTTTTTATACGGAATCGATCTTTGAGAGTATATATCTGAGAGTACGATTTGAGCGAATGCCATATTTGGATGGTGTTAGGTCCTATATGTTCTTACACGCAGAAGAATGCTGCTAAAAAGTGATTATTTATTTTAATTTACTTTTTAACGCGGAATCTTTTTTTATAACAGTCTTAAAATATACTTGTCACAAATTTCAGACAAACTCATTATCATTTACCTATTTAAAACGAAATGTATACTCTTTTGAAGATTATAAAAATATGTCGAAGAAATATCAAAATAATAAGTAAATTAAATTTTTATTTTAATATTCCTGATTAAAGTATTAAATTACTAGGGTTCAGAATATATTTTCAGAATAAATTTGATGCTTAATATATGATAAACTGTATAGATTTGCGAATCTATAAACTTATAAATTATAAAGTAATATTTATTTAAAATTTAAGTACAGTGTATTCTCTCTCTCTTTCTTTCTTTCTCTTTTTCTGTGTGTGTGTGTACACCATTTATTTTCAACAAATATTACTTGTTTTGTGTAAATAATGAGTATATTTTAAGACCATTGTTGTAAGAAAATTATCTTTGTAAAAATAACCTTCAAAGTAGAAAACTGAGTAATTGCTCTTTTTAGGATGAGAATATTTTTCTGTACATTCTTATGGTTATGTTATGCGTGACCAAATGTAAAACCCGACGCAGTCTGGCGATCATGTTTACAAATAACGGTTGCGAAACCTTAGGTGATACCACGTGATCAAATTTCATTACGTACAACAAATAAACGAAATATAGCAATGGCTACGAGCGCTTATAAACGTACGTCTTCGAGGCTTTCAAAAAATATTTTTGTCTTAAAACAAAATTATAAGTATATATGAATAAGCATATACTGAAGAAAAATTAAAATAGATTTAGGAATATTTGTTTTAAAATCTATCTATATAAAATACCATTTAAAATAAATGTCTTGTGTAGCAAATATGAAAAAGCAAATAATATTTAACATTCATATATACATTTAAAGTAATATATTAATTTTACATTTCGATATATCATGGATAAATAAAATTCCACTTTATTGTGTATACCATGGATAAATAAAATTCCATTTTATTGTGTATTTATTTGTATTTTCAATTTCTGAAGAATATAAAAATTAGTAATATTAAAATAATAAAAGTAATAGTAAAATTTTATTTTATTTCAAGTAAGTATATGCATGTGTTAAATACTTGTTCATTACATTTACTAAAAAATACTTGTTTTAAATAGTATTTTGTATAGATACACCCTTTAAATAAATGTTTTTATTACTATTTTCTCTCTCAATACATCTAACTATATTTCCCCAACATTGTAAATAAGAAAAATTTAAAGAATCAATAATATTTTCAGTGTTAAACACTTTTAAGGAATCGATTCTATGCAGAAATTGTGTCCCTTAGCGATAAAAGGTTTTTAAAGGAAACCTTCGTATAGCCTTCGTAGCTTTATCACTTCTCGCATCTCAAGTTTGAAAAGGCCATCGCGCAACATCTCGGCGCCACTTGGATATACTTTGCAAGCTCGAAAACGTAAATTCCGCGCTAAAGGCGTCGTAAACGAGTTTCGCAGCCGATGAATGGCTCTCGTAATTCGTTTATCGCACGTTTCGGTGGTATCCTCGAAACGTGCCTTCGAGGTGTCGGCGACTTTGGCGTACGCGAATTAGCGGTTAATTTGGTAGTCGGATGCGTTCGCCCACCTCGATGATAATAACACCCGGAATATATAGGGTGTCCCAGGCACATCGACCTGTCTTCTATCTTGCGAATTTTTTATTCAGTGGAAATTAAAATTTTCCAATTGTACTATCACAGATTCAATAATTTGAAAAATAAGCCAACAAAAATAAATTTATTCGCTGAAATAAATGATATTAAACCGACAGTTTCATAAGTTGGTTAGTCATTTTCTATCACTATACAACAGACGGAGAAATCTGTTCAGTCAATTATTGCCGCGATAAACATAAGCGACACGTAGAAGAGATAAAAATCACGTGGATGATATCTCGCGTTGCCAACACTACGATAGACGTAGTCACGGAATTTTACATAATCCCGCAAAGTTGCACGAGATTTGATACAAAAATAAACTTGAAATGAAACGCGTGGAAACTTACTGAAAAATACTCACGATGCAAATTCATAAATTTCATCAATAATCTCAAAACGACATTCTTTTTTTTTTCATATCTCTTAATGGAGAACATTTCCGCATAAAATATTCAACAAACTGGAACGTCTTTAATTACGAGTTTTCCCTCCACCGCACAATCTGTCTCGTATAATCATCGATTTTTAGGGGGCGCCACCGATGACCTCTTCCTTTTTTCTTTCAAGCTGGCGACACGGCAAGGAAAAGGAAAGGTAAAAATGCGGGAAAGGGCGCGCAGTCGCTTAAAAAGAGGCTCAAAGCGACGGTAGGACAAATTACAGGGAAGTTTACCAATCCCACGCATTTCTGCCATCCCCCTTTTCGCACCCGCGTCCCCCCCCCTCACCCCTCCCTTTCTGTGCCTATGTACCAACCCCCTTGCCGGCGCTTCTTCTTTTTGTATTTTAATCCCGCCGCAACGAGGCGCTGATAATCTTGGAAGGGGCTTTTTTAAATTGGCTCCTTTGACGCGATACGCCGCGCGATGAGTTTCATATCGGAATAATTTTCAAGCCCCCTTCCCTCTCTCAGAACCGTCGCGCGAGACCTTCCTTTTTTCCCCATGGTGTATCCTTTTTGTCTACTTTACTCGATCGTTTTTACGGCAAAGCTTATGGAACTTGGGCCGCTGGTTAAACGTTTCTCGACTCAATTCAACCAAAAGCTGTTTTTAATACAATACAAATATAACAGCTATTTTAAATATGTATGTAACAAATTATTATAAAAATAATAAGACAGTTTATTAATTTCATATCCCTCATTAATTCATAGAAATCCTTTTCTAAATAAAATAAAGTGTAAATCAGTATCATTATAAATTAAGAATAAATTTAAATCATTCAGTTTAAAAAATTTTAAATAATTATGATCAAATTAGGATTAACATTTTATATTTATCAGAATTTTTTAAATAATAATTGTGTTGATTCGTATAATTAAGTATAATAAAAAAAGAACTTCAAGAAATGGTATTTTTATAATGACAAAATTACAATAAGATTATGACGGACATCTTTCTCGGCGCGCTTTTCGCGAGATATTAATCCGTAATAATTCGCATAGACTGCGGCGGCTTGGAAACAAAGAGAACGAGCAATGGCTGGAACGATAAAGCCGACCGACGGCCAATTAAGCTGCCGGTGCATCGTTAAACTACTACTAGTTAGCGCTAAAATGTCGCTCGGCGAATAGGCAGGACAGTTTAAAACGAGGAAACGGACGTGAAAAACGACAATTAGCGCGCGGCGCGCGGCGTTATCGCATCAGGAAACTGCCGTGAGCCGCGCAATAACGAAATTGTTACATAAAGTTCTGCAAACTGTATACGCCAGTAACAATACGGGGATCTTAACGGGTTTATTAATTTAGCGAAATTAAATCAGAAACAGGAAATACTTGAGATATAAATAGTAGTGAATAAAAAATTAAAAGTAAAAATAAATTGATAGTAAATTATAACTTTTTAAAACTTTTTCTTATTTCCTTATGTTTTTACACACACACAAAAACACATTTTGTTCTTTGAATTTTATTGTTACAGCACGTGCAGATGACAAAATTTCAAATTTATTCGGGTGCGAAAGGTAATAATTATTCCGTTGTAGCGACAAAACGCTACAACGGAAAATTGTAACTTTCATACGACAGATTCATTGTATAAAGTGTTTTAATTACTTTTAAGCTGCATTTACAAACATAGTTATTAAATATTTAAATATCCATTAATCAAATAACATAACTATTTTGTACATATTCGCCTTATACAATGTTATAAAATGATGTAATATTCTCTTTAGTACACGGAGAAAATTTTATATAAAAAATTACCATGTATGATAGTATAAGCTACGGACCATAAGAAAAAATTTGAGAAAATTATACCATAAATAATGTAAATATAGCAATTTGATGAAAAACATAGTAAAAATTTTCATAATTTCTCCCTTGGTCTATGTTTACTACTTACCATAGTATTTATTATAAAATTATTCCGTGTACACAGAGAGAAAGATTTTTTTAGAGTCAATAAACAATTTTGTTCGATTATTCCGAAGCATACATGTATTTGGTTTTAATAAATTTTAAACAGATTTCTTCAGATTTAATAAAATTTATTAGAAACCAAGAAATATATGCTTTTGAAATAGTCGAACAAGACGGTTTATTAAATTTATAGAAATCTTTCTCTCTGTCTAGATATTAATTGATATTATAAAATAATAATGTTCAGGAGATATTAATTATTTCAAGTCATTATTGGAAAAAAAGAGTCTTGTTGAATTAATTGGAAATCTGGTAGGTTCAATCTTATGGTTCCGATTTTAATTGAACCTACCAGATTTCCAATTAATTCAACAAGACTCTTCTTTCAATATTCGTTATTATTACTGCTACGTAGTTTTATGTACACGTTTCTAAAAAAAAGACACTATATATATATATATCTTTTTTATAATACGAATTGATCTAGAAGCGTGCAAGGAAATACGTAAACCAATTATAAACTTTCTTTTCTAGCGTTATGAGAACTATTCCGGATTTTAACTACTTCCGTTGTGTCACGCAATTTTTTTTTCTTCAATGCCCGACACAATGCGCGCGACGCGAGTTTCGAATTTCCCGTGGCATCGGCAAGAGGCGCAATTCGGGGAAAAACTAGTTCGGCCGCGCACGGCAAATAACGGCGGAGATACCGCGGATAAGCGGGCGTATTGTTTTCGAAATAATAATTTCCATCCAACCGCGGGATATAATAAGAGATAACGTGTCCGCACGGTCTGACGCGCGCCTAAACGCGGGCGCGGTTCTCGCGGGCGAGAAAAGAAAGTCGCCGAGATGCTCCGTTGATGAAACGGTGGATGGAAGGAGGGGTAGGGAGGGGGGAGACATTTAAGACGCGGTAGGAAACAGAATCAACAGCACCGCGCTCGTTTGGGAACCGTGAAGGTGGTAAAATAAAAGTAATTGTCGCTATTACGGGCGCGTCCTGACGCGCGGCGTGTTGGTGCACGTCGTCGTCGTCGCCGCCGCCGCCGCCGATGCACGCGGGATGCACGCACACACGCGTGCACCTGCCGCGTATCGTGTCGTATCCTCTCGGGCGGCTGTGAGAACCCGGGCAATTACGGGGCCTCTATTCACAGCCGCGCGGTCTCTTGTTTATAACGAATTAATTTAGATGTCTTAATTGCCATCGGTTAATTGTTCTGGAACGCGAGCGGCGCGGTTGCGAGCGGCGCGGACGGCCGCCATCAAAAGGCACCCGGAATTCGTCGGACGTGGAGATCGCTTTGCTTTCACCGCGCCGTCTCGTTCGCCGCTGCGGCGTTCGCTTCCGCTGCACGCGGACGTTAAACCCCGCGTGCACGATGAATATTTAAGCAAAGATATTTGGATAAGTGGAACACGGGGCCATGCGAAGGGTATTTAAGCGACCTCGTCACGTGCCGGAAGTTCACTGTATGCGCCGCAAAATTTACACGAATTTTCACACGATGCCTCGCAAGAGAGACAGAGAGAGAGAGAAAAATGTGCCCCTTAATTGATCGCGATTACTAATGAACCGCCTAAATAACTCGAAGACACGTGGATACGACTTTCGCGTAGCAAAACGTTTTCGGGAGGGCGGAAATATATTACAAAAATATATTATTTCAAAAATAGACTCAAGGAGGGAATTATTAACGAAGAAGAAAAACTCTAAAATGCAAAGAAACGACTCGTATGTGATTTAAAGTGATCAATAAGGACAACAAACGAGCTCTGATCATTTTAAAGGAAAACTTATTTTCCGCCAAGTTTACTCCGTTTCAATGGGATGTATTTATGTAATATGTCGAAGGTTAAAAGAGCTCCTTGGCCGATTATTTGTTGGGATTCATAAGCTCTCTCCTCGGCGGGGTGATTAATATCACGAGGAAACGATAAAAACTAAATGCTACGAGCCGACGATTACAAGCTCGCATTATTCTCGCTTTCCTCCTGGGAAAGCTAACGCATCGAGCGTGTTAATTATAATGTACGTTAAGTAACCGCGCTATACGCGGACTATTATCGTATATGTGCCGTCCAACAAAATCGCGCGCAGCAAGTCCCTACATCGTCGTGCCGGGAAAAGTAGTTTACAGCTTGTTACTTATCGCGATCGAGCGCAGTAACCCGCTAATGCACGAGAAATCCTATCGACCAGCAAATCTACCACGAATAGTGTACAATGATATTCGCGGCGATGCAACGCGGCGTTGCATCATGTTTTCTCGTGATTTTGCAGCAATTTCATTATACTGATACTGTCTCTTACATTAAAAGATACAAACAAAGAATAATAACGTATCATAATTCATCAGATGTATACAGGATATTTTGTAACGCGTGAGCATACTGAACATCAGAAATGAATGCGGGAGACAAAATAATACAAGAAGTTTATATGTACAGTCGGTCAGTTCGGCTCATTCATCGAGATACAATTAATTTTTATTAATATTTGCAAACGAAAATTACCAGCTGTTTATAATTTCCATTAGTACATTTTATTATTTTATTAGGTAAATATTATATTAGTCTTCTAATTACATTATTTATTCAAAATGTCCATCTTCTGTTTATAAAAGATATTTTTTTATATTATATTAAGTTAATATTAATAATAAGTATAATATTAGTAGAATAAATATACAATAAATATATAAGAAAATAAAAGTTACCTAATAAAATTATAAAATTATTGCTTTAAAAAAATCTGTTTTCTTACGCGGTTTTATTTTTTTAGAAAATTACACAGAAAAAAAATTGAAACTTATATTTAAATTAACGCGATCATTGTTTCATATATAAGCAACGGTATATAATCTTCTTAGAAGAATTTGAAAATCTTGAATTTCAAAATATTATAGTTTTATATTATAGTTTTCAATACTATAAGTGTTATTTCAAGAATATAATATAATTGTTTTGATAATTTTATTCTAAGAAAATTATAATCTTCGATTTGACTACCTTACAGGTAGTATTTTCTATCCAACATTTTTTCCTTTCCAATTCAAGAAAATTATTCTTCAATAACAAGAATATCATTTTCTTGGTTAAAATATATACAATTTTAAAATAAATCTTCATTCAAGTAAAGTTTTTTGATTTAACGCAATATAATCTTATTTCAAGATTTCCATTTTGAAACTGTAGATATTGTCAAAGCAAGAATATTCTTTTTTTTATGTAAAAACACAAATCTACATTAATTTTTAGAAACCAAATTCTCTGGAACCTTAGAAGCAAGTGTAATAAGCAAATAGGGATATTCGAGTAATGCTAGGACGCTAAATTCGATTGAAAAAACTCGAGGGTCGCGTTGAACCATAATCCGCAGCTTGCGACATGATCTCGCCGGATTAACACGTCGATGACGCCGAGTGCACACGAACGTTGAGCAACACCCGCCGAATGGCGGAAAGCTTAAGCGACGGTAGCAGGAGAGCGCGGAATCGCGTTGCAATATGCAGACCGTATACATGAGAAAATAACGAGGGAAGAGTGCAGGTTGCAGGCAACCTGCAACCATCGTCGGTGCCGGCGGCGCGGCGCAAGGCTATGGCTCCTTCGCACGACACGCCAATAAAACGTTTCCACGGGATATGCGCAGCCCGTAAAATGCTAATCGTGCCGATTCTAACGCGTCCTCGAACGGATTTCACTCGTCGACTTCGCGGAAACGGTTGCTCCGTCTTCTTGCCGTCACGACAGGAGTTTCTCTTTCTTTCTCTCTCTCTCTCTCTCTCTCTCTCTCTCTCTCTCTCTCTCTCTCTCTCTACCTTTTGTGCCCTTATTACACCGGCTGCGATAATCGAGAATAGAGAATCACACGGCCGTATTAGGGAAATTTAATCCGTATCACGCTTAATATAAAAAAAAGTTTAATGACCGCCATAAAGCGTGAAAACACCCGTGAGAACGATTTTTGTTTCTCGATCCTTAATTCAATGTAATTATAAAGTAAGGATGTTAATGTGTTCTACAATACGAGTTAAAAGTTTAATTTAAAAACTGCAGGGTTCTTAAAAGAATTTTAATCGTAAATATCCAAATTTTGGCTCTAAAATCAAAAAAAAAAAAAAAAAAAAAAATTTGATCTATAACGATTTATGGAACGAAATGATCCTATTTCGCTGTTTTAGATAACATTAAAACAAATAAATAGCTCTAAATAAATTTTTGCACAAATAACTATTGAAATTATTAAAATTTTTTTAGTGTATGTAAAAAATATGATTTAATTTGTTGCTACTTCCTCATGAAATTTGCAAATAAGTATTACAAAAAGCAATTTTATATATATATAAATCAAGAGTAAACAAACAATTAAATGACTTTTAATTTATTAGAGAATTAGGCTCAAATTTTCTATGGATATATAATCAAACGTAATAGTAGAACAATTTGTAAACTTTAAAAGTTTTTGATAATACCTTGAAATGTGATATACATACAGTTTTAACTTGTGCATAAAAATGCGTTGATTCTGCAGGAAAATGTTTAAGGCAATATGTTGTTGCATCAATTATTTTGGTAATAAAAGTTAATTCGGCCTTTTAGAAATTACAAGGGGTTATCAAAAAAGTGCTCTCAAATGGGAAAAAGTGAGAGGCACGACAAACTCACGGTGGGCAATTTCCGTAATAAATTGTCGTTAATTTTGAGCGTGAAATTGAAAAACGATGAAGACTTTACACCCTGGAATGCTTAAGAAGCAATGTCGTCACGCAAGCTGCATGTTGTTTTAACACCCATAGCGTTCGCAATATCTTTTGTCTGTGAGTAAATAGTACGCCATACGACATAACATATCTGCGAATAAAATTGCTCATTTCTTAGAAAAGCATTGCGATTAAAGCAAATGCACAACTATATAGGCACCTTTCTTCCGCTTTCTTTCCTCGAACATTAAGCATGCCCGAAGATTTATGGCAAATCATTTATCTCGAAATTATCTTGATGAGGAAAGGAAGAAAAACAGAATTCTCCATCTGTCTAATTATCTAATATTGTTCATCGTGCCAAGCGATTAAACGATCGGGGAAATCGAGAAACTTGAGTTAACGAAGTAAGAACCAATGACACTTGAATCACGAATAAAACGTTGCGAAACAATTATGCGACGATAAGAATGCCGAGGTAAATTCGTTACAGGCCTCGCGTGTTTCGACCTCGATTTCGAACGAACGTATATATGGCGGGCGGGGGATCGATGCCGATTCGAGGCGTGAAATTCAAAGGCAACAAGCGGGATACGTGCGGTAATGACTCGTAATAAGCGTCGGCGAGCGCGGCGCGGTGTAAGCGACTCGAAAAAGTCGTTAACTGGTCGGAAATCGGTAATCACGTGGAATAATCGACGCCTCTTATAAGTGCTTACGTTTTTGTGCCGCCCGTATTAGAAAGAGCGCGGCGCGTCACCGCGGGTGTTTCACGCGTAAGAAGCGGACGCGTCGACGCGGGCGTGTAGGGCGGTTATGGCCGGTCCCCGCAGTGGGGCCCTTTCTTGCCCAGGTCCCTCCGGCCCTCCTTTTTCTCGTCGCGTTAATCGGACTCAAGCTGCGCATATCTCGCGGTAATGAGGATTATCCTCTTTCCGTGCAGGGACGGATAACGACATCTCAAGGGCTCAAGGGCCCTTTAGGGCTTGCCTGTACGTAATAAAGGAGAAATTAGAAGGAACTTGATTTCCTAAAGTTTAGAAGTTTTCGTAAAGTGCCATTAAAATTTTTAAGCATTTTAATGATAAAAAATACATTACATTTAAAATTTTTGCCCTATTTCTATCTACTATGACATTTTATACAGTTGTTATTGTTTATCTTTAAAAAATTTGCTTACAACTATAAAGGCCGTCTTCTTTTGCTTAATTAAAATACAATTAAAACGCTTAATTAATTTTCAGGTATTTTAAACATAATACTGTAAAATAATTGTTTAAAGAGTCATCTCAAAGCAAAGTAAAAATCTTATTCTACTTTGACTTTAAAAGACACTGTTAAATGTTTCTGAGGAGAATTATTTCAAGTTTTTTCGACAGTTGCAATTTGCGTATATAAATCCGCCCCTGCTTCCGTGAGACATCTTTTTATTCGGTCCCCACGCGAGTCGCTCTTACTCCCCTGGAACGCACTCGCCGAACGAACGAACGAACGAACGGGATATCCTAATCGTACGGTTCATTATGAGCGCGCGCACGCTCGCTCGCGATGACTATGACTGATGCCGCGGCACGACGAATTGCGATGCGCATTACGAATAAATATCGCACTCTTTGCTCCGCTCGCGCGGCCTAATGCGGGGCCGCTCGCAGATGGCCACTTGGGTGGGTTTCGAAAATGTGCGCGCACGCGGCGGCGAAATAACGCGCGCGCGATTAAATTAAATTGCGAACGCGCGGCTTTTCATCAGATCCGCGCGATAAACATATGTCGGCGTGATGTTATTTCCCAAGACGATCGATTTATCACCGCGATCAATCAACGCCGCCGTCCGCCTTAATCCGCGCGGCGCGGCGTTTAAGCGCCGCCAAACCGCGCGTAACAACGCGCCGCGCCGCTCGAAAACGTATCCGTCAACGCGGAAACTCGCGCCGCGCGATTGAATTAAATCGCGTGCCGCCGCGAATGTGGCGAAACGCGAATCGGACACGCCAATCGCGATCGCAACATGAACGAATCAACGGGTTACGCAACACGGGAGAGCCGAGTAGCGTTTTCTTAACAACGCACGCTAAACCGAAGCTGCATTGTTCTTCTCGCATAATGAAAACAAATTAGAAATAAACTTAAAAAATTCTTTAAGCTGATGAAGAGAATTGTAAAATTGTTATATAATTTCCATTCGAATGTAAACGTTTCTGAGAACTCGAGCACAGTCCAAGGATACCTTGAATACCAGTTCTTGACCTGTGTGGAATTTATACAAAACAAAAGGAAAAGCCCAAGGACTTCGGTGTTAATTTGAGACTCGTGTAATTTGAATGGAGATCGAATTATGTCGCGGAAATCGCGGTTACGCTCGCGTGCGGGGCGACGCGGCGCGGCGCGGCGGCGCAACATGCCGAGGCGAGATTCCGTGGCCGCCATCTATCTTCGGGCGCGCTGGTAGCGAAGAAAGAGGGCATAATTAAATTAAATTAAGCTCGGGACGAGCTCTCCTCTCGGCCTCCTTCCGTGACTTCCTTTCCGCCCTTCCCGCCACCGTCGCCACCGCCGCCGCCGCCGCCGCCGTCCTACCGGCGGCGATAGTCGCCCCTGCAACGCCGCCTTTATTTGCAAGCAATTTGCGCTCGCGGATCGCGCGGCAAAAAATCCGAAAATAATGCTCGCGTATTAATCATACCCTCCGCGTGCCCGCGCCTCCCTCCTCCATCGTTCTCGTGACGTCTCCTCGCCGCTCTTCCTCCGCGAGGGGTCCTTCCGAGGAGCCTCCCTCCCCCTCTCTCCCGTCGTCGACGCGCTCCGTGTCCGATGTTACCCCCCCTTCCCTCTTCCTCCTCCGCAAAAATGCATTCCCGTTCGTTGCCGGCGCATAGCTGTGCAATCACGTGCCGAGGATCCTTTGTGGTGCACGCGTGTGTGTGTGTGTGTGTGTGTGTGTGTGTGTGTGTGTGTGTGGTGTGTGTGGTTGTGTGTCCCTCCGGCGCCCTTTCGCTGCCTGAAATCGAGTCCGAGAAAGCCGGGAAAGAAGCACCGCGGGACGCGTTAGCTCTTTAGCGCCCTTTGGCAAATTAGCCTCGGCGACGAAACTCCTAATTTCATCGCAATACACACGTGTAGGCGCACGTACGTGGGACGTTACGCGCGACGTATGCGGTGTCGGCTTTCCAACGGCGTTGCTGCCAGCATGGTTTCACATACCAATCTCAAAGCGCACTAGAATTAAATGTAATCGTTTAATATTTATTAATGTAAGAGTGGAAAAGGCACTTGGCGATTCGACGTCCGCAAAGTGCATTTATTGGAACATTAAAGCCGAAAAATCTCGAGCTGTATATATCGGTATTGTAATAATAATTTAAATAACGAGTAATATCGGGCAAACTGTGGGATACATTGATCAAGCTGTGAAATATCCCGATAAAAGGTAAGAAATAAAGTGATATCCAATTGCGAAGTATAAAGTGCTTACGTTCCTAATGGCCGGTGTTGAGTTTGATTTTAACAATAGAGCGAGTCGCAATTTCGTGACCGCGCGGAAGGTACGTCGAGGAGTGGAAACGAAAGCGCAATTAGCGTGATATCGTTATGACGCCGGCGAAATGGCGGTTTTGTAAGTACGTACTATCAGAAGGCGATTGGCAAATTATCATGAACGGAATGAGATAAGCGAAAAGGGTAGCAGAAAAGGGAGTTAAAACGTCGCCGCGATCTCGTGACCGCGAAAGCACATTCGACGTCCATACCATACGATTAGCGCGATATCATTACAGTTAATTTCCTTAAACTCGGCATTTTCCGTACTGCATTTTGCCGCAGCGTATTTGCCACTAATTAGTGACCATCGTAGAAAAAACTAGCGAACGTTATAGAAACAATGTTAAATCAGAAACGTATATTAAAAAATAGAAACTGTTAACATAAAATAAAGATTCAACTATGTATCTATAATATATATAAGTTCGGTTATCTGTATGTCCGCGATTATTTTCGTCATTTGATGTCCGATCTTCATGCAACTGGTCTCATTTTGTTTCAAATTTCTTCCGGATTGAAATTAGCGGTTTGTTTTTCTTATATACAGGGTTTTTTTTATTTTCTTTATATTGATTAGTAACGGTTTGTCTGACCGCAAACATTGTCATTTGTGGCTCGATCCTCTTACAAATGATCTCATTTTATTCCAAATTTTACGAGGATGCCATGGGTTTGGATTTTCTATATACAGGATGTTTCATAAATGATTGGCGTAACTTTTAGAAATGTAGGTCCTTAAATGAAACAACAACTTGTATATTGATTCAAATATATTGATTCGGATTTTCATTATAGAGGAGGTTTCATAACATGATCTTCATTATAAATAGTTTTGTAAAAACTTACAGATTGTTTCAAAAAAGGATTTTTTATCCAAAAGTTACCATCATTTCGGAAACACTCTGTAATTTTGGCCCACGGACATACAGACCCGATACTTTTGTGTGTGTGTGTGTGTGTGTGTGTGTATGTGTGTGTGTGTGTGTAAAAGCAAGAGCTTTTAAGCCCGCACCAAACGCAAACAAAAAAGCTATTTATTATATGATTATAAACTTTGTAATAAATATATTATAAAATTATATCTTGCTTATCATGTTGCTTGTATCATGAAAATTTCTGCCACATAACAGAAGAAATCTCATCAAAATAAAACGGCATCAAAACATTATAAATCAATACTATATTCAATCAACATAATCGGCACAAAAAATTGTGAAGAAAAGTATATTTCTCCATTTAAAATACTAAAAAGATGCCTATCGGAAAGGGGAAGGGATATTTAAAAAGATAAAATTTTTGATAAATAATTAATCATTAAAATGAGGTTAAAACATTTGACTAAAATGTATTACAAAATGTATAAACAAAACGTTAATACATATCAAGGCTAAAAACAGACGCATGTTCACAAGGAGCGAATCATAGACGTGAAATCACTGTTTCTATTTACAACCTGTACAATCGCGATGAAGCACGGAGATTACTTCTTTGGCTTCTTCGGGGGTTCGAGGCCGCTATCGTATTCGGAGGTGTTGAGCATTCTGACCCTCTTCAACAACCCCGTTCTTTGCCCGCCGCCGTCGTTTCGGGTCCTCTGCTTCTTTTGCGGCACCCCGTCAGATCTGGAAGCGAAAGCAGCCGGCGTGGACTTTAATTCTCGCATTAGGACTAACCCGCAATTTTCGATAATTCGACGTAAACGACATGTGGTGAGGACAGAGCGCGGTAATCGGAAATTGAGGCAAAAAAAAGGTAAAAGAAAAAGGAAAACAGGACGCGCGCGCGCATCAAAAACGCGACGATACACTTCGCGGACGAACGGAGGTGGGCTTCTACCAACTGCCGTACCAAATTTCGTGTTCGCCACTATGTTTTTATCCACCGCTGCGCGTCACGCACGAAATACGCGTTATCATGCTTTACGATCTACAGTGGCAGTTCTCGATTAAGCGATAATTCATATATAAGTTTCGTTATTAACTTCGTAATAATGTGCACTGTAGGAAGAGTTTGGTAATAGCTACCAAATACTGAGTAAAATAATATCAATTTTAATATTTGCTCAATATAATCAAAAAAATTTTTACTTTTCTAAGTATTTAATCAATATTACTAAATTTGGTTATGTACTAAAAATAATTTTACTTTCTAAATATTTAATAAATACAACCAAATTTAATATTTACAAAATATTTATAAAAATAAAATTATGTTTGATATTAAGTAAATATTTAATTGGCACGATTTCACACAGCATTTGATAGTTATTAACTTTTTTTTCAGTATACAAGAAGGACGACGTGAAATCGCTTCAGGTACACGCATGCATACATTCACAAGCGCACTTGGGCTAAGATACGCACACAAACATATAGGTAATCGCACCCACAGAGGCGTACACCGTGGTCGTCTCTCGATCCATTGGACCGTCAGCTCAGTGCCCGCCTTTCACCCATTAAAACTGACTCGTTCTCTCCCCGTGCGGAGGGCACCAGTCGGTTGCCCGTTGTGCTCACCCAAAGCACGCCCATTCAAATCGCATTAAACACGTTAATGCGTAATGCCGGTCTCGGGGAAAAAGATTCGCCGCGCGTAACGCGAAAAAAAGGGCAGATAGAAGAGACGATGTGGTCGTACGTAGAAGGAAAGAGAGAGGAGACAAGAGAGAGAGAGAGAGAGAGAATGTGAATATGGCAGTGCAGGCAAATGATCGCCGGAGAACACAGGAATTATAAAGCTCGGTAAAAACGCGGGAGGTACTCGCGTGATGTGGACGACGTGATACATGAAGCAGAAGGGACGTTGGCGTAGAAATTACGAAGTACAGCGCCCGTGGTTAGACTTGGCTCGTTTGCAACCGTGAAAAGAAAGAGCAACTAAACGTGTGTGTGTGTGTGTGTGTGTGTGTGTGTTCTCGCGCGCGCGCGCGCATATAAACCGGAAACATGGCAAGCAACAGATGTAAAATACTTTAACTACAATAAGATTATTCATGTCCGTAATTCTGACAAATTTGTATTTAAAATATATAAAAAAAAAAAGTAAAGTTGAAATATATCTTTCCACGTTTGTACGGCACAGTTAAAAATTATGTACATTACAATTAAAGGCAAAATAATGCGTGAATGGAGGGCGGTAAGCGTGCGTGTCAAAAAATCGGAGCACGCAAGAGGGCACACGTAAGCGGGGAAGAAGTACACAAGCGGGTAGGTAGGTGACAGTTTCAGGATTTCGAGAACGCGAGCGAGACGGAACGAAGGGGGCAAAGAGAGAAGGGAGGCTCGTGCTCGTCCCGTGGTTTCCGTAAATGGCGCAGCTACGACCGGAAGTGGCGGTCGCATCAGTCTGTTTAATAGCCGTATTGTATAATTATGAACAATGGAGAGATAGAGAGAGAGGAGAGACGGAGAGAAGCCTGGAGAAGGGCAGAAGCCAGCAGAGTGCCATGTGAAATGCACACCGCATGAAGGTAGAATGTATGCGTTTGTGTGTGTGAAAGAGAGAGAGAGAGAGAGAGACGAGAGAAGGAATGAGACACATTTGTCGCGAGCGAGCGAGACGACGGGAGTTAGATGGAGTGAAATGGATGGAGGGAATGCGGGAGGGGGAGAGGAGAATGGGGACCACAACGAGGACGAGCACGATGAGAGCCGTATGGCTTATGGCTGCCAGCCACCGTAGAACACGTCCGCCCGTTCGTCGTACATGACGGATGACACAGAGCGACAGTTTTGATGCGCCCAACCTCTCCAGGAGCCGCTCGCTCTAGCCCGCACACAGTGCGTGTGCGTACCCTACGCCTGTATACGTGCGCGATCGTGCGCGGGGGTTGGCTATGAAGAGAAGGAGGAGGAGGGCCGGGGATGTGCGTCGCGGTTAACACGCCAAGCCACGCGTGAATCCGTCATTAATACCGTCACTCTGGAGACGATGGACTCTGCGATCGCGCACGGCTGAAACGTCAGCTGAGCGGGTCAACAGCAGGACCATTCGCGATGTCCTGTCCCAAAATAGGAGCATATTGTCTACCGCAGGTATGCGTGACCCGAAATGTGTGCGTTTCCCGAAGTTAAACCCATATGTGACGTCTCGATACGGACAAAACGGGACACCAAGAATGATCGTGATTTTCGTACATGCATGTCAATGTAAGATTAATTCAGATGATACACGGAGGGAATTTTCTCTTAAAAATTACCTTTAAAATCGTGGTAATCGTGAGACAATGTAAACTTTGAAGAATTTTACTATACTTTTAACAAAATTTACTAAAACTTTAATAAAATTTGACAAAGTTTTAGTAAATTTTGTTAGAAGTATAGTAAAATTCTTCAAGGTTCACGTTGTCCCACAATTACCACGATTTTCAGGTTAATTTTTAAGTGAAAATTGTAGCTCCGCGAAAAATGTATTCGCGCATCGCAAATTAGGAAAGGAAATCCTAATGGATACTTACGACTTGTTGTTCGACAGACGATTGTTGTGTCTAGGTTGTGTCGAGATGTCTTTCTCGCGGAGCTTCCTGACGATTCCGCCGACTTGGTGCGGCGGAAATCTCAATGCGAAACTCTTGGCATAGTGACCTAAATGAAGCTCCTTCCGATTGAATATCTCGCGCATGTCGCGCGGATAACTCGTGTAGAAACGCATCCATGAGACGTAGGCTATGGAGGAAGATTCTTATGTAAAATAAAACAATTATCTCTACGCCCACTCGGCGTTTCCCATTGCAGATATGCGCATTAGATTACTTAGACGTGTTAAGTACGATAAAAAATGTACCAGCGTAATTACCCTCGTGCGTTAATTAGGTATGCTTGAAGGAATAAATATGTATCTGATCAATCGCTAACTTTTAATACTGTCATAATGAACCGGTTGCACAAGTGTGCGTTGCAATTAATAAGGAAATAATTCACGCATAGAGGTAGGAAATAATTCTCCCATAGAAGACGAAGTGCTTGTCTAAAATGCGGACGAAATCAAGAGGTGCCGCGTCAAGTACACTTATCTCG
This sequence comes from Monomorium pharaonis, assembly GCF_013373865.1. Taxonomy (NCBI): domain Eukaryota; kingdom Metazoa; phylum Arthropoda; class Insecta; order Hymenoptera; family Formicidae; genus Monomorium; species Monomorium pharaonis. The sequence continues at coordinate 28,670,831 of NC_050468.1, read as the reverse complement.
TCTACGTTTAAGAGGTCACGTGCAACTCTCGAATGTAATGATCAGTTACATGTAGTGCGCCCTTATTAATCGCAGTTCCATTAGGTGGTTCTACGGGGGTTGGCCCGTGCGATTCCGTGGGGTGTGTGCGCGACCCGTGGCGGGCTATTAAGGGGCATTAACGGTGAGGAGGGGGATAGTCGAGTCAAGTGCTGCAGCTAATAGTCACCCTCGCGTCCCTTCTTAACGTTGCTCTTGCTTGTGCGCACGGGTGAGAAACCCGGGGGATCTCTGGTCGTAAGAGAACTCGACATGTGCACACCGTCGGCGTTTTTCGTGTGAAAAATCTCTCGGACCTTAGATAGAGCAGATGAATTTGGCCCCCGGCTAGTTCATGCTAAGTGTCATAGGTTTAAATTCACGTAAAGCTTCCAGCAACAAGGACATTTCGCGCGTGATAGTCATAATAGTGGAACGAAATAACGAGATGCAAAACAAGAAAAAATATCGCGATAAAATTTCTAATTGTCGATTTCTCAAGTATATAAATTAAAATGCAGTTCTTTTAACACTATTCTTGAGTGCGGTATTCATTTCTTTTTAAATAACATAATCAATGCAATTTATATATGGCTGAACAGATTTAGTTATAACGTTTCGCTTCAACACTCTGGAAGTATCTCCCATTTTCATAATTCTCTCGCGTTTGCGCGGACTTATGTCTCAACGTTTTCCGTCCTGATTTCCGTCTGCTTCCAATCTTGGCTCCTTCCTTCCGCGCATAAGAAACACTACTGGAGTCTTTCTTACGGCTTGGTGTCAGCGTTGAAAAGGGAGAAATGTTTTTCTCCATTTAGCACATAAATCACACGTGGGGGCGGTGTCTGACTGAGAAGCCGTAGCGGCGGGAAGAACGGGGGGGGGGTGTAAGAGTGGGGTAGCATTGTTCCTAAGTGATGTAACTGCGTCTTATTGTATTTGTATCCTGTATCGCATTGTTAAGAGTCTCTCGCCACAAAGCGTAAGTGGTTTTGGCGGAAGTCACATTCAGTGGTTGGATTGTGTCGGCCACCCTCTGTGAAAGGCGCGCGAACGATATACACCGAATTCGATCTAACTCATGACGAGTGCGTGAGATTAGTTCAACGGTATCATCACCGTCACGACAATAATTAGTGAGACCGCCTTTCTTTGGACAAATATTATCTTGAAAGCTTGACTACACAAACTAATAAAAAAAAAATATCGAGTGCAGGTAAATTCTTTCAGCCATTAATCTTAAATCTGTACTGAATGTAATTCGTTATATCGAATATTTCAGTTTACATATCATTATCCCGACAAATCTACATGAAATAAGTTATTTGTTCGAACAGAATAAATTGCATAAAATCGAACGGTCTGATTATTATCTACTGTATTAAGCTGTAATGTCAAAAAATATTTACACAGACTTATGACGAATGGAATATAGTTGAGCGACCGACACGAGGCTCAAATCGTATATATGGGATAGAAGTGAGGGATGAATCCCTCAGGTTAGCGGCGAGGGTCGCAGCTCGGGGGTCGTTCTATAGAGCCATACTTGCTATTGAAGGCTGTTCAGCTCTATTGGGGTGATAATGTTACGAATTAGCGAGATTTCCACTTCCCCGTCGACCGGTCTCCGCATCAGTGGCGAATTAAATAAATTTCGGAATTGTCATGAAGAACGTGTCCACGTGCAGCGCTATTTTCCATTGTTGCTTTTGTTGAATGAACATTTTTACGATCTTAATTCCAACACTATGCTTTGTATTATATCCGATATACGGCGTTATCGCTGATTTAAGTAGGGTTGATTTTTTCAGCTTAAATGTACAAAAAGTAAAAAGGTTCATATCAAATGTACAAGTATATAAAATTATTTGAAAATATAAATAAAAGAGAATATTGAAAAATATCAAAAATAATTTTTACTTATGTTAAAAAATTATTCTTAATTTTTAAACAATTATATAATTTAAAAAAACGCGTAACTTATATGTTATTATCCTTGAAATAAATGAAAATATTTCGCAGTAAAAATATTATTTTACTCTTTCACTTCTCTCTGTTTTCTCTCACGAGAAAATTTTCCAAACATTTTAAATTATTTTTGTCAACATAGAGACACAGATTAGAATGACAGACATTAAATGCAAATGCCCCCCAGTAGATATATCGAGAGATGTTAACTAATTTGTTATCCACTTCCTGCTTTCCTCTCATTCGCTCCCTCGGTTTCCATGCGAAAAGTGCAATGCTGGGGTCACGAACGGCGGCAGCAATTAATCTATCAATCACTCGGTACGTGCGGAGGAACGGTCAAGTGGTTAGCTGTGTAACGTCACTCAAATCTGGGGCGGCTAAGCGCTCAAAAACCGTGGCTAACCTTCGTGTAAAGCCTCGGCTGATGCGGGACAATTTCGAAGCTCGAAAACCTCTTAGAAAGATTAATGATCCCGAATTTCCTTTTTGGAAATGCTAGTCTTTCGCGGTTATGCCAATCGACGCAACACCGGTTGTTAATGCACTTTCGCAAAAGTATAATTCTCGTAAGATAAGCAGGATTCGTTTATGCTGTTGTTACTACGTCTCAGCGAAGCACAAATTTCTCTAAATTCTCTAAAGCATTTCAGATTTGATAAGAAAAAAATTAGAACCCGCGTTCATAAGAGTGACAAACCGGCCTTTAGCCTTGTATGAAGTAATCGAGAAGTAGTTTAAGAAAGCAACAAGTTAACTGATGATATTTATATGGAAAAGCAAATAGATTTGCGGGGAAAAAAGTCATCGTGAATGTGAAGAGGGTCTAATGTCTTCACTTCACGAGTATTAGACCGGATATAATGGATTTATTATTGCAGCAAATAAATTCTTCTCCGTAACAACCCTAATAGAGTAACCGTGGCATAGCAAACAGAATCATCCCTCCTCGTCCGTAGACTATGTAAATATCCAAGTGGCGAACGAGGCAAATGTGAAGGGAGACGGAATAAGAGCCCCATAACGTGTACGCGTAGGGGTTGCTTTATATGCGAGTGGGGTGCTCGCTGGAATTGGCTTAGTCTACCCTGAAAGTCAGCTCGCTTTCGTTACAATCCAACTGCGTCAAAGTAGATGTTCGCTCATCCTTCCCAGCTCCTCATCAACACTTTGCCTCTCACGAAAGCAAAGATTTAAGCTTTTATTGCACGCGCGCACCTCTTAAAATATACATACAAATATACGTGCTAATAAAAACGTGGGAAAGAATTACGTAATTATTTATGCAGCATAGCAGTTTGCTATGATTATCTAGTTGCCAGTTTATCTCATCATCGTATCAATAAACTTCAATCGATATCACAGTGTTATGTTCATAAATATCATATCCGGTTTCTATAAGTCTTGATAATGATTATGAAATTAAAAGAAGAATATATACGTTGCACAAACTACAAAGTACTTACCTTTACACGCTTTCGCGCGAAGTTGCTTGTTCTCCAACACTAAATCTTCGAAATCGTTTTGGAGGGCAATAGCCGCTGCCTGGACGGAGTTGTGCTTGGAAAGAGGTCCCAGTAGCTTGTCCAGAACATCATTCATGTCCTGCTGCTTGATTCTGATGCGTCTCGACTCGAGCATTCGCACGAACTCGATTTCCGAGGGCGTTAGGAAGATCGTCGCCGTGCCGGAACAACCTGCGCGCGCAGTTCTACCGATTCGATGAACGTAATCTCTAGTCGAAATTGGACCCGTATACTGTACAACGCAGTCCACCTTCGGCATGTCTAATCCTCGTGCTGCAACATCCTAAATAAGTAAAAAGAAGAAATATACTATATATATATATATATCTTGAATTTAATCGGCGATTTGCACATTGAACGTCTTTCAGAGAGAAGTTCCTGCTGAATAAAAGAACAAGACAAGTATTATTAATCAATAATACATTGCAACCATTCACAAGTTACAAATAAAAAGGCTTTAAATCCTTTGAAGTAGGATGCATTTGATATTAAACGAGGATGAGAACCAGAACCTCGTGATTCCGCCCGCAATTTGTCTGGAACAATGTTCTAGGTAGTTATCGCGTTCCAGCTCCCCCTGAGAAGTAAGAGCTCGTTCCACGAACAAGAGAACGCGGGGCAACGGCGAGTCTGCGACCTGCTGGTACAAATGTCTTACAAACCGCGGCGATTTCTCGTTTTGTGGCGACGTGAATGCGCGCGGCTGGCAGCGGGCGCCCGCTGCGGGACCCCAACGGCGAACGTTTGAGCACGGCCCTGATTTCCTACGTTCGGCTAGTCGATGATTTACCGCGGCGAGTGCCCCACCGGGTCTGTCCGCCGCTTGACGGGCCCCGGGGACTAATCCCAGACCACCAGTGGGGGGCGTCGCGGGCACCCCGGAATTCTTTCGCGGCACGATACGGACGTGTATCATCCGTGTATTCTTATTACATCTTTTCCCGCTATTAATTCAACATACGTCGACGACGGCGCGATCCGGGCGCCAGTGTGAAGGAATACGAGTAAGGAGGAACCCTCCTCCCCCTCTCCCAGATCAATCGAAATAAATGTCGATCGGATCGAATCTCCCCGTGGTTCCATTACAGCTTATCGTTTGATGAATATTGATAGAGCAATTTCTAGCTAACTATTCGATCCGTGCGATTAAGAATATATTAATGAGAACAAAACGATGGAACAAAAGGAGAAGTCGATGTCTCTCACGTGGCATTTTATACAACGTAACGTTTACAAAACTTAAAAAGCGTTCTAGAAGTGCATCAAGTGACTCGTATAACTTTCGCGAATGGTCTCAAAATGTCCATTGTGTAGGATAAAAAATAAAAATAAACGAAGCGATTTTTTAACGTTTAACATTAACCAACTAGCATGTGATATTATCACGGTGTAAACTGCTCAGCGTTGGCTTCGCCAAAGAATAATTCTCCAAAGCTTAACGCAAGTCCATAGTGACTTGCACGCGGCGCTCGTAATCAGAGCAAGTGCACTTGGCACATTAAAACGATACGAGCCACGATACCTGCCACCGGTTTCAACACGCACACGCACACGCACACACGTAAAAAGAGCGGCACGCTGAGGAGCAATCGATGGCGGCGATTAAGACAAACGATCGTTTAAGAGAGGGACCGGGGGGATCGCGGCCCGCGGGATCGAGAACGGATCGCCCGCTCAAAACATCTCACTCGGGCCATAGATCACATCGTGGATCCGGATCCACCACCGCTGAGAGAGCCGCGGAGCATTCTGAGGCCCGCGGGTGCCCTCGTGGCTTTTCAACGTGGAAATTAATAACGCGGCCGTAAAACCTACGTGGTAGCAACGCCGTAAAACGTGGGCGGTTGCCATCGCACATTCCGCGGATCAACATTAAGGAATTAAATATGCCCGACGTTTCTCTAAGTACACAGTAAATTACTCCGCTTTCTTTCTTCAACCTATTGTATGCAACTCTTTATCAACATTGGCAACATGACGTTAATACATTCGCGTAAGCGCGCGAGATTGGTTTAACAACGAACAAGCGGATAACATATTTCTATCAGCATAATTATGTTTCTTAACAAAAAAACAAACAAATATAAAGAACTCGTTAATGCTAAGCAAAAATAATACAATAATAACGGGTCAATATATTGAGCCAAGACAAATTATCCTAATAAGACGATATGCGTTGTTTTATAGTTGTTCAATGGTCATTATTTTTTAACTGTTTAATTATAATTTCGTTTGCGTTATTTCACTCATGTTTAAGTTCATAAATATTTTGTTATGACTGAAGAGGACTATGTATAGTCGAAACGTTTCGAAATTTGTTTAACATTTTTAACACAGTTGTTTTTTAGTCGCATTTATAATTATATATTTTTTATTTAATAAATTATATTGTATTAGGATAATTTGTCTTGGCTCGATATATTGACCCGTTTATCGTATTATTTTTGCTTATGTTTCTTAAATTTTTGATTTTTGATGATCTTATGTCTACTTGCTTTCAGGCAATTATACTTCAAACCATACTTAACAAAATTAAAAAATGATTTTTATTAACAATTATTATTAAAAATGATACCGTAAGATTTTAATAAGTAAATAACGAAATATAAAAGTAAAACATATAACCATTTCTTATTTCTTAATTTAAATTAGCATAACGTAACTAGAAAGAAACCATGTAAAAAGTGTAAAAGAATAGATAACATTATATTTCAATTCAAGAAAATTCGTCTCTTATTAAAATTATATATATATATATATATATATATATATATATATATATGTATATAAAAGTATCAGAATTATATACATATTTGTTATATGTTTACATATTAATCAATTTACATCACCATAAAATATTACAAAGTTTTAAGCATTCGCTTTTAAAGGAGTACAAAATATATCCAATCGTAATTTTAATCTTTTTATATGTTAATTGCCTCGCGCTTCATCGCAGCAAGTTATTATTATTATATTCACGCTGCGAGTAGTTTCTTCATTCAAAGTTTGTTTTGCCGGAGAAATTATGGCGTATGCGAAATCCCAGAGAATGAATAAAACTGTGAGAAAAGAAAGCTATAAAGACGGACGAATGTTCGTTATATTCAGAATCAATTTTGTAGATTCTGATCTTGTTGTTCTTCTTTGCAGGGCGACTCGTGACACGGGTTTGAGGCGCAACTCGGGAGAACGGACCGTCAATTAATCGCAATGTATAGGGCTTAACGAAGGTAGCAGAAAGGATAACGAGAACCCGCGGCGCGAGGACCTCGGAATTTTCGAATCGAACGTCGATTCTATACCAAAGATCGCCTGATGGCAAAAAATTAATTCTCAGCTATGTAAGTTGTCACTTGCTTGCGTGACGTCGTTCGACGAAGTTCACAATTCGCAAATCCTGCCGCGATTTAATATTTTCTTTCTTAATTTTTTTTTTCCTTTTGCGTTTCTCCCGCGATACCCGTGATACTTTCAAACACGTGAAAGCGCTATAACAGTATTTCACGCTAAAATCTAAATTGGTCGATGAAGAAATGGGACCCGCTGCCTGTCGTTTTATTTTCGACAGTTTATCCCCGTGTCTAATGACGAAATCGATCGCTTTCACCGGTAATTACGGCAGTTAAAACAGTCGCCAAGAGTTCAATGCAAATCAGAAAGTTGTTCTGTTATTCGACGTCAGATTAATTCGGTCGGTGTAACACGAATGTAATTAGCGGCGGGGAGAGAAAGAAAGTTATCCGTTACTTCGCAAACATTATCGCGTCATGATTAATTATGCCGCTCGCGGAATGCAATTAACGAAACAGACACTTCTGTGGGTATATCGCAAATAGGTAAATATTTTGCGTTTATAGTGATTCAAATATCTTTCCACAGTTCAAGAATTTTATTGAAATTGGTAAGCGCAATTTGTTTCATAAACGATTAGTAATTATTAATAGAGAAGGACTGCAAAGTTCGGACTCTCAGATCGCTTCGCGAAGTAAAGGAAGCACGGATGCACAGGGAACAGACAAATGATCGTAATTACACTCATTACGAAGGCTTCATGCGCCCGTATAATTTTTAACCTCCGAACACAGCGTGGGTCCAGAGGTATTAAATTCCCTCTCGAAAGAATAAGCCACGAAGTAATTTACAGCTCAGGGAGTGCCGACAGATATCCCTGGCTTTTCTTTCTTTGTTATTCTTTCGTCGCTATTCTCCCTTAATTCTTCAACGCTTTCGTTTTACGCGCTCTCTCTCTCGTATTTTTTATTTATATTAATATTTAATTTTTCAAAGTAAATCAGCTTTCAAGTAAAACATCTAATGTTAAACGTATATTTAAGAGTAAAAGTTTAAATATTAATATACGGAAAGGAAGGTTTTGTTAAAGCATCTAAAAAGTTAATTTAATAGAAATCTAAAAATAATCTCGTCGGACCATCAAAATAATTGTGTAGAAAAGTATTATAGTTTATTAGAATGGTTAAATTGCTAAAATATCAAAATTTGCAGATTTATTTATAGCGAAATTCTTAAATATTTCAGCAAAGCTGTTCTTTCCGTGTAATGTGTACAAAGGAATAAAGAGAATTTAATCACGTGCAGAATGTATTCGCGGATATTTGAAGAAAGACGCTATTTTCGATAAAATGTATGGCTTACCGTGCACAGTAGTACTCCACTTTTCGCTTGACTGAAAGTTTTGAAGACCTCCGTCCTTTCTTTCTGTATCATGTTACCATGCAGTTTAAAGAATTCTACATCAACCAGCGGATCGGAGTCTTCGTCATCATCGTCTACTGGTTTCGTAAGAACGGCTGACAAAATTTCGGTATGATAATCTACCATGTCTTGCGTAGCCATAAAAATCAATATTTTATGTTCCCCAGGAGTCTAAAGGGAGACAAGAAAAGAAAACTCTGTTACTTAGGCGCACAAGTGAATTGTAAGTCAACACAACAATTACTAGTGTTGCTAAAATGAAGATTTTCCTACCTGACATCTCCCGGCGATGTAAGCGCTTAGAGTAACCATTCTTAATTTAGGCGGGGTTATCAAGTAAATCTGATTTACGCTTTGCGGAACTACGAGATCCTCGTTAATCTCGCTAGCATCTCCCCCGCTCGCTTCTAGAGTCTCTTTAGCCGCATCAACGAAGATCGGATCGTGCATCGTGAGACCCGCCAATTTTTCAACGGCTTGTGTTAAAGTCGCGGACAACAAAATTGTCTGCCTTCTCGACTGATTTTCGTAATCTCGCTCGACGTTTGGAACATTTTCCGTTTTCAAGTCAGATTCTTGATTCATATCGGAATGCTTTGTATCTTTTTTTCTTTTTTTCGAAGGAAAAGAACTAATGCCATCCGCGGCTTGACCCGCGTCGTTTTCGTCACTTGAATGATATATTTGTTTCTTTTTACTCCTACTATTATTATTTTCTATTTTGGATTTTATATCTTCCTTTGAAATTTCTTCAATTACTTTATCTGTAAATATCTTTTTACTATTTTGTTTAAATATTTTCATAGCGTCGTATCCTGATTCTTCATTATTAGATGACACTTTCAAAGCACTTACTATCCTAAATTACACAATATCAAGAATTAATTTTTTTAATGATCATTATAATTAAGTTTATACTATTATAATTTCTTATTGTTAACATTTTAAACAATAATTGGATTAACCTGTATACAAAAATTTACTATCCTTTTATAAAATAAGAGCTAAAACAAAATAAAAATTAAAAAATAAAATAAAACAAAAACCTACCCAGAAATATCCATTTCATAACCCATATCAAGCATTCTATCAGCTTCATCTAATACGAAATATTTAACGTCATTTAATCTCAACGCTTTTGTGTGTTTTATGTGATCTAATAATCTACCAGGAGTGGATATTAAGATATTACATCCTTTTCGTAATCGAGCTTTTTCCGCTTTCCTCTTCTCTCCGCCAAATATGTAGCCTGGCACGATCCAAGTAAAAGGCTAAAATTAAAACGTAATTTTGGTGCATCTAATAAATGCTAACATATTCAAAATATATTCGTCTTACTTCGTCTAACTTACTTTAACCAGTTTTATAAAACATTCGTACGTCTGCAAGGCCAATTCCCTTGTTGGAACAATTATGAGGGCCAACAAACCGCTATTTCTACTTAATTGTGGTCTAATTTTATGTAACAATTCAACAATGGGTAACGCATACGCTAACGTTTTTCCAGATCCAGTCTGAGATCTTATTAGAACATCTTTAGCTGAGAATATTTGAGGGATCGCTTTTTGTTGAACTGTTGTCATTTTAGTTATACCCATACTTTGCTCTAAATTTGAGATCTGTGAGAAAAGGTAACAAACTGTTACTTTGCTGCAACCACATTTTCATTAAAAATGTCAACTACACATGGATACTAACTGTAAACGGATGAATATTGAGATCTGCAAAAGTAATCTCTGTAAAAACTGGTTCATGTACAGGTTTTACAAGTCGCTGGCCTATGGTCGGTACCTCGGGATTATTGCCAAATAAAGAGGAAAATTTTCCACCAGTTCTGTGCGTTAATTGTGGAGTTTTGTCTAATTCCCTGTCGTTATTTATAATTTGCTTTTTATTTTTTCTTTCTTTTCTTTTATTCAAAATATCTGTTTTCTTTGTGTTTTTTAAAGCAGGTTCCTTACCTATTACTTTATTTTTTTTGTCTGATTTAAAATTATCTGTAGAAATATCATGTTTCTGAATTAAATTTAAAGTGTCTGACTCATTCTGATTTTTTAATTGACTTGAAAATATATCAGAAAGTGATCTTTTTGGTTCGGCCTTCAAATCTTTCTTTTTCGCCAGCTGTATTTTATTAGTATATTCATTTGTTATTTTTGAAAAGGCTACAGCTGATTCATTTTTGGAACCAAAATTTGTGCTAGAAGGTATCTTATCAGATTTTGAAATTGGTTTTTCCTTTGTTACTACTTTGGATTTTTTGTCAGATTTGAAATTATCTTTATGAACATCATATTTGTGACATAAATTTATAGTACCTGACTCATTTTTACTCTTTAATTGGGTCGAAAATATAACAGGCAATCTCTTTGTTTTAGCTTTCAATTTATCTTTCTTTTTCGATAACAGTGCTCTATTAACATGTTCCTTTGTTAAAGCCCTAGCTAATTTATTTGTAGAATCGGAGTTTGTAATAAAAGGTATCGTACTAGATTTTAAAACTTGTTTTTCTTTAGTTACTACTTTGGATTTTTTGTCTAATTTAAATTTATTTTTATGGATATCATGTTTCTGACTTAAATTTATAGCACCTGACTCATTTGGACTTTTTAATTGACTCGAAAATATATCAGAAAGTGATCTCTTTGATTCGTTCTTTGAATCTCTCATTTTTGCCAATAGTGTTTTACCATTATGCTTTGTTGCCTTTGTAAAAGACACAATTGATTCATTTGTAAAATCAAAATTTGCAGCAGAGAGAATCCTGTCAGATTTCACATTCTTCTTGTTTGTGGCATTAGACTGTTTAATATTTTTTGGCTTTGCTACTTTCGCTGTTACGTCTTTACCGTGAGATGGAACCTGAAAGTGCTGTGCGTTTTGGATGACATTTGTTTCGCTCAACTTGTTAGCGAAGATAGCTGCCAATGATTTCTGCTTAATTCTCTTTTTAGACCCCGTCACTTGCGTATTCGCGTTTCTCTTTAAGTCCTTGCTATCTGGTACAGCATCTTTATGAAATGATTGTTTCTTTAACCTTTTAATTGATGTTGTGGAATATTCACTTCTTCTTAATGTATTCTGTACACAAATATTTATCTTACGTTATTCATTAATACGTTTCTTATGCTTCTGTTAAGATATTTTATACGCAACTGCATAAAATTTGCGCAAATGCAGCATGTTTACGTGTTTTCTAACCTAATCAAACCACTTACCTTTTTCTTTGTAACAGCTGGATCCGCCGTTACATTTAAACAGATATCCATGTCTTGAATTGTCATCGGTAAGTTTATGACAAATCACTTTTTTCTTACGTATATTACATAATGCACAGAAAAATACAATATAAAACCGTAAGATAATAAACGCACACTTATCACGCTGTGGACCATGTGGTGAACTGCGCTGCGCGAGTGCCGGCGCATGCGCGTACTTCGGAGCAGATCCATTTCCAAGATTAGGAGCAGATTGTTCAAACTTCTTGGTAAAATTACTTTTTTTTCTGAATAAATAAAGGCAGGCACATTTATCTGACAAATAAGTTTATCAAGAAGTTCGAAAATAACCAGCCCTATCTATTATTTGTACTAGAATATAAATTTTATAATTTTATTGTAGTTATATGTATATGCTATATAATATAGTATATATTAATATATAGGATTATATTAATATATAATTACTGTAAATTGGTATATCGCAGGAATATTATAATACACAGATATATTAAATGCAGAATATAAATAATTTTTATTAAAACAGAATATGTACATAAAATAGAAGTTTTATATATAACATATATGGTATATATTTATATATATATTACATATGTAGATATACGTATAATGTATAATACATATATAAAAATTATATATATATATATAATATTTACATATTTTATACATATGTAGAAAATATAAAATTTTTTAATTTAAAAGATTTTTATATATAATATTTAATCGTACGTGTGTGTGTGTGTTAATCATTTAATGTTAAAATTTCTCTTATTTATTTATACGACATTTATAATATAATATAAAGTGATTAAAAATTTCAAGATTTTAGTTTTTAATTGAAAATTAATTCATACACGCGCACGCATATATAACGTGCACAATCGGGACTTGCATTTGGACAAAACATATTTTAATAAATACTTTCTTTTGATAAGTTGCAACGACCCTGTCATGATAAAACGCTGATGTGTTTGGTTATTATGATTACAACCGAGTATCATTAACGCGTGTCTTTTTGACTTTGGAGCAGCTAAGGCAATATTGTCGCTGCGACAGTCGAACAATACAGAACGATCTTCTGTTTCTCGTGGCGCTGGTCGAAGTCAGGACTCCTATCCGACAATCATCGCATTATTCAACGGACCGTGGAACGGCGTTTAATTATTCGTTTAGCAGGTTCGATGATTGTTGTTGGAGCTCTCGCTCGCACGGTACAACGCAATACAATGCGCGAGATTAATTTCGGAAGATTGTCACTCTAGACGTGTATTTACCTCCGTTCATGTGTGTTTACACTTTTTACAACATATTGTGCAAGTGCTGTTTGACAAGGTAGCACGAAAAGTGACGCCGGTGAGACGTCGGGCATTTTGTGTCCGTGAGGCAAAGCGATCAGACGAAAAGTTCATTTCGTCATGGAGTATCGTGGCATGTGTTGCATTAGTGTGTCGCTCGTGGCGAGGATAATCGGGGCGTACACGATGGTAAGTCCGAGATTTCACGTGTTTTGCTCCGTATTTCTTTCATACTTTTGTGGATTTGTGTACGTCGCCGGCTGCGTTTTATATTAATATCGGAAGCAATTGAATATAAAACCTGCTTCTTAATTTTCTTTGATGAGCGCATATACAATTTTCGATGCCGAGATTCGAATTCAATAACGAGTGATGTTGTTATTGAATTTGGAATCAAAGTAATTAATCGCAAATTCTATATTATTTCAAATTTGAGAGACTAAGTGTAAATTTTATTTTTATTTTAATATAACTTGATTCTTGTCTTCTTTTACTTGAGAGATTTTTAGTTCATATTAAATCAATTGTTTTATTAAAAAATAATAAGAGTAATTTATAAATAATTGGTCAAGTATTTTTGTAAAAGACATACGTTTTTGAAAATTCAATCATATTAGTTTATTTTTATACTTGTCTGTAATCACTTTTTTGTTTATTATTTTTTCAGTCCACCTCGCTTTTATTAATAAACGTGTTGGTAAGTAACTTTTTCTCAAGGAAGGGGGATGATGATTTTTTCGAATCTATCAAAACTTGGGCTATTTTGGGAGTAAATTGGATGCAGGCAATCAGATATACGCATCTGCAGAAAAAAGGTGAAGCTCGATCACATGCTTATTGTTAGATGCGCGAATTGCTTCCACAAACAGACGGTATAATGTAGCGTTGTATGTTTTTTAGCGCAAACCGCTTTGATATGTTTTCTCATATATGCCATCACGTTTTTGTTGGCCAGTGCATATCTCGCTTTAGGATCGATATTGGTGAGCGTTTTAAAATATCGAGTAAATATTATTTAAATAGAAATAATGTAATCAACTTTACATACCAAATATCATAGATTAATATTTAGTTTGTGACATCACGCAGATAAAAATTGTTTGGATAAAAGAGAAATGTTTAGGAAAGCTGATCTAACCAAATAACTCTGTCATATATTTTATTTGTTGTCTTTGTAATAATTTTAAGTTTATATCGAAGTTAATTTTTAGAAATTATTAAATTTAATAAATTATAAAAAATTTTGTGAATCTTTCTCTTTTCTCAAAATATTTAGCAACACGATAGTAAATTTTTAGACCACATTCTGCTGGCGAGCAAAGTGTACAGTTGTCATTACTTTCTTGCGGTAAAGGTCGTAGCGACACCGCCGATCGAATACAAATTCATCAAACATTCTTTATTCGCGAGATGTATTTTGAGCACGTAATAGCCTTGTACTCATACTTGCCTCTTCAACTCGCTAACAACCATGTTAACTTCCGCATACGTTCACAGAGGAGACATATGAGTGCCGTGCCTTGGATGTATTTGCAAATGATTAGCGTGATAGATCAAACCGTGGCGCTATCTAATCATATAATACATGAACAGCAGAGTACTTTATATTTGTGGTACATTACGGTATGCAGCATCTATTTGAGTAAGTATATTTCTAATCTTTTGTGATTTAACATAAATAATGCACTTTAATCTCTTTCTTTTTCTTTCTCTCTCTGTCTCTCTAACTTCCAAAAACAAATCTTGAAGTATCTTTGCGAATTCCATACTTGCAATTAAACATGAAAAAATGCTGTTAATTTGTTCTTAAAATAAAAGTGTGATAAAAAATAAGATTTGATGACATAAGTAAATATGATGACATATTCTTTTTAATCAAAATGAAAGCAGATTTATTCTAAGAAAGATCTTATCAAAAGCTTCTTGTTAAATTTAATAAAAAAGGATTATTTATTAAAAGTTATGTCATGTTATTAAATCTTTCATAAAGATTTCACAAAATCGTAAAAAAATACAACCGTGCCAAAAATTTTTATAAATAAGATCACACAGTTTAATAAAAAATAATTTTTTTTTAACATCTAAACGAAATTAGTAACTCTTTATAGTTTTTTAAATGCTGAAAATGAATCTAATTTTTAAATTGTTCCATCATATCGTAATTTCGAGAAATTTGCAAAATAAAAAAAGACTATTTTCGCATGTTTGTCACATAGCTAAGATACACTAGAGAAATATTGTTATCAAAATTACATATGTTGTTAGGAGAACTTTCTCAAAAGGAAATTTTTATACAAATATGGTTAAGAAGATATTTATAATTAAATATATAGAATTTATTGCGGTAAAATTTCTATGTACGATTTTTTCTAAAATTTAAATATGACTTAACTTTTATCCGCTATACTAATTCACTTTGTCAATTTTGACATTGATTATATATACATAAATTATAAAATATATATTATAATGTAATTTGTAAGTTTTAATAGACCACAAATCTAATAACCATCTTATTAATAACAACAGATACATAAAAACTTTCTTTTAAAGGCTGAAAATTATTACAATATACTTAATTATAATTGTAACAAAACTTTTTCTGCATATTAGATGCCGTAATTTATAATATGACAAAATATGTGAATATAAAGTTTTTTTTATAACTTTACTTACAAATTCGTTAAAATATGACAGAACAATTTGACGATCAGATTTGTTTTATCATTAAAAAAAAAACCAATTAATTTTCTTTTTTGTTAAATCGTATAATTACACTTAACAATAATTACAGTGATGAGCGTGTATTCTTGGATGATCGTGGAAGCAGCTCGAAATCAATGGTACGACGAGCGGAACCAAATTGCAAATATTGAACCAAATATATTGGATTTTGTATCAACAACGTCAACAAGTAGCAGTTCGAAGTCACCGTCTTTCCTTTCACAAAATTTTTCAATGTTTGAATCATCGCGTCCGCCGATGATTCTGCCTAAATAGCAGGAAGTCCGTAAACCGTGGACAAATCCGAAATGAGACTGCCGCCTGAGGCGAGCTGTTGCAAAAATTTACAAGATTACAAGAAAGATTTTTACAAAACAATGAGAGAAAGACTGATAGATTTCTTTCGTAATATACGAACGTTATCTGCCATCATAATTTAAGACTCACACGCCCTACATGTAGTATGTAGTATATATATTTATTAACTAAATAATATGAGTCAACTCATTCCGCGATATAAATAAATATCTACTTATAAACATCAATCATGTTTAAAGTATGTAATGAAAATTTTTCTACAAAATTCATAAAATTATATTCTTTCATTAATATAATTTTTAAAAATTTAATTTGATAGGTTATTATTGTGTAACGTAGTTAATCTTGTGCGAAGTTTGTTGTACTTAATACGCGCAAAAATTTAATTAAATAAGATTTTAGTTTAAAAGAAACATTACAAGAAATTAGAAGATATGTCTGTTAAACAGTTTAATTAACAAAGTAATTATAAAACATACATATACAGTACAAATATAGAACACGTTTCCGTGAGCATAGGAGTGTGTAGGACTGCACTTTGCTTTGTATGAAAAACACAAGGTCTATAATATTCTGTTTTACATGAATTTTCGACTTTCTACGCGAAATGAGATCCACTCTACACTGCTTACAAAGCAAAACGTCTATATTACTGACCCCGTAATTGTTTTTTACCTCTTTTTGTTAATAACTGTTTATAAAGACATGTTTCTTTCTAAAAATTATACATTTCTTTTTTATATTAATTTTGTTGATTGTTGTAAAGAAAATTTGGGTTTTTGAGGAAGTGGCATTTACCATAATTAAGTTTAATAAAAAAATTTAAGTTTAATCAAATAATGTAAATTCCAAATAAGGAACACGGAAATTTTTGTTAAAAGAATATTTAATTATTCGAGATTATTGATCTCGGTGTATTCATTCGTATGCTATGTAGTATTTGTGAGGATTTAGATGTTAAGCAGAAACCCATTGATCTTTCCTGCCTAATGGAATATACGCGAATACCACTAAACTTCCCTGCGGTAAATCCCGGTTTCGAAACGGGGAAAATGCATAATAATGCGGAGAGTAACTTCATAAATCAGTCGGGAGATGCGACTAATAGAGTGTATCAAATGCGCCCCCGGCGAAGCGCGCTTGCATAGAAAATATGAGGAATGGCCGCGTTTTACGTCGAAATACTTTTAAACTTCATGGACTCAAATCGCACGCAAGCATATTCGCTATACAGGATCGACCGTCTTCAGATAGAGGTCGATTTGTCCGAGAATGGCCGCAACTTTTCGCAATACTCTTGAGAATGGTGATCAAGTGTACAATAGATGATGGAGAAAAGCTCCCGATACGATTTATTGAAGATGTTTTTTGTCGATTTTATTGATTTCATATATAATATATTTATGTTTGCAAGGAGGTATACTTTAATAATAGCACACATAACATTTATATGTTATAATGCGTATACGAGGGAAAAAGAGCAATTTTATATTTTATTAAATATAAGAGTAATTATTTCAATAAATATTACTTCAAAAGTAAATGAGATAATCTAAAATTTCGTTTGATAAGCTCTTTTTATCTCTAGAAACAGATAAATGTTTAGGTTGAAATTTGTTCAGTTGAATTCTCTCCGAACATTCCTTCTATTCGAGGGGAACGTGAATTGTATATCCCACATTTAAAGGAGTGTTAGGTAGATTCGAACTCGGGGTAGACTCCAACTTCTATTCCGTTCGCTTAGAATATAGTTCCAAAATTAGAACCGTAAGGCTTTATTTTACCGATACGAGTCCTTTCGACTCCAAACATCTTACATCTTAATTACAGTATATGCAAGTGAGAACTGATTTTGTTAACATACATATCTCTTCCATTGTATTATACCTGGCCATAACATATGATTATAAAATAGTTGATAAAGAAAATGTGTGTTGTTTCTATTTGCATCTTTATTTCTAAAAATTTGTTAGGGACAAATTTTTTACCGAAAAAAATCTTGTTAAGTGCATTAAATTTCTATCGTTGAAATAAATAAACTGAAGCGAGTAAAAAGTATTAGGTAAGCTAAAATGGGAGAAAACAAATGTTTTTGTTAAACGATCTGCTCGATAATTTGTTAAATTATCTGTCTCCCGCGGCGAGGAGTAATACTTCTGGATTTTTCAGTCGTCGACACGGTCCTGGCACCGGGAACAGACAGAAAGCGGGTTGCGCGACGTGGTTGGTTGCCGCTGCTTTTAAAAAGAACTGAGCGAGTCAATTTGTAGGCTGTCGCAAACTTTTAAAACACTAGTTGACAGCCGTTCCACCCCCGTCGCGACGCCCGTCCTGAAGGATCCCTCTGTCCCTCTCTTCCCTACCGATCTCTCTTTCCCTCTTGTTCCTCGACCGTGCGCTGCTACCGATGAAGGACCCGGGCCCACCCCTGCGTGTCGCGGCAGCCGATGGATTGTAAAATAAAACTAACTTGGCTCTTTCGTGGCTCGGGAACGAGAGTACTGGCGAAATCTCATTCCCGCGGATCTCTTTTATTTTCATGTACCCCTTTTTTTTATTCGTCCCTCGCGCGCGACGAAGGGAGCCGGACGGTTGTTGAGTACGATCAGCGAGTCACGTCTGTTTGAAGAAATGTTTGCCTTCCGCAGGCACAAGCTTAATGAGACCCTCGTCTTACGGGATTCATGCTTAGTTGCTAAAAGTATCGCGCAAACCTTTATTTCTATTTTTGAGTTATAATTAACCAGCGTCTTCCGTTTTCGTTCAAAGAAATTTATGGCGTTGTACGGTGTAATTATTAATATAAATACTAATTGTTCTGATAAAACATTGTTTTAAGAGCTTTATTCACAATTAGCAGCGTTAAATGCGTAAATGGATTTAAACGTGCTAGAAAATGTAATAAATTTTATTACAAAAACATAGCGGATCATTAATATTCATATTACACATTATTTATCGATTATAGCCGATGTAAATAAATAAATTATTACGGAGATGCCGGGCATTTCAGGCCAGTCCTACTTATCAACGCTTTATACCGTCCTTTGCTGTGCGAGTTCCTTCAAAACAGATTTTAACGTGACCTCGCCTACTTCGAGTCGTATCGAGCGGCCGAAGAAGAGAGTACCCGCTCGTATGACACACATAAAACGTAGCCGCGACGTAATTAATCTTCTCGCATGACACTTTAGCTGGTTACGGGGCAGAGCTTGCCAAGAACCAGAACACAACATACCACTTAAGCCCGCCGCCCAGAAAACAATTAATACGGAAATTGATTAATAATTACCGCGCCCCAATTTCCACCCTCTCGGACTCTCGCCAGTCACAACGAGACAGCGAGAGAGCGAGTGAGAGAAAGAGAGAGAAAGAGAGAAATAGAGAAAAAAGGAGCATCAATAATCCTACAAAAAGACACGCACCCAGTAAGGATCGCAGTGTTCCGCAATATTCGTTTGTTATCTAAATTCGACAGTGATTAATATTCCGGCGATTATCTTGGCACCTTCAATGTTATTATTGTTTTGTTTTTTTGTTGGGTATTTTTTCGCGCGTTCTTTAATTATTTGTTCCAAAAGATACCTTCAGAGTACACATTCAATTCTTTCTTTCTTTCGATAAAATATCAGTTCTCAAGTAAGAAAATCATTTCCGGAATTTCAATTCGAACGGCGAAGGGTTCATTCGTTTGGGTAGAGATCGGCGCCCTATCGACGAAATTTGGACCATCGCTCATTGTTCCGCTCCTTTTGTGGCATTTATACGTGCCGCGGAGAGCGGAGAGCCGATTTGGCATTACTTTTCTAGACAGACAGATTTTATTGATCTGTGCACCGTGGCGGCTCTCTGCCTCTCCCTCTCCCTCCCTCCCACCCTCTATCTCGCTTTCGCGAACGGGTGAGGGCTGAGAGAAGCGGAGTCAGAATCGAGAGAGAGAGAGAGAGAGAGAGAGAGAGAGAGAGAGAGAGAACGGCGGAACTGAACGCCCCATAAAGCTAACCAATGCTAATACTTCTCGTCTCGGCAGTGGCGTCGGTGCCGGGCGGCGCGACGCCCGGCCGTCGATACGCCTCGGCGTCGACGGGGAAGAACGCACCGACGCCGCTGGCCCGAACCGGAATCGGCAATAAACGCGTAACCGAGCCTAATTCGTAATGTTGGCCCAGTCATTGTGGACCATTGTGAATCCCCCGCCGGGATGTACGAATATAATGCTGGGGTTATCGCAGGAAACTGCCAGTAACGGTGGCAAGAGGTATGCACTCTCCTCGATGCGTCGCCGCCGTCGCGAACCGTCCGGCTCCCTTATTTCAGTTTTATCGCGCGTCGCTCGCCACTAAATTGATATTCGCAACGCTGAGCCGAGATTACTAATTTATAGACGAACGAGAGGGAACCGGCGCGTTCGCGTCTTGAATCGATAATGAAATTCTTGACGTAAACCGAAGGCTGCCGATTATACGATTGCACAGCGCGATTGTTGCGCGTAAAAGGAATTATGAGGTCTGAATTGCGGGCAAAAAACTTAACCGATTTATATTTTATAAAAGAAATTTGTATTGTTGTTAATATAAAACAATTTAATTAAAGCCAAATCGAAGATTAATTGTTGAAAAGAATTGATTAGAGATTATTAGAGAATTAATATTGCTACAGTGACATAGTAAAGTTTGCGTTATTATCGAGCAGTTAATGATAATAGCGGACAAACTTCCGTGTGTAAATCTCTATTTCCTTCATCTTTTCCCGCTCGTCTGAAAGTCGATTCATCACCGACTCGGTAATTGCAGCATTTGCGATGCTACATTAGCGTTCTCCGCTTTGCCTCTATTCAGTGATTGTACGCTGAACGACTCCGAGAAATTTGCAAGATTCAATAACTTATGGCGACATAAAAATTACGATCCTAGCTTGGATCTAGCTATTGCTGTGTTGCGATTTATACAAGTCTCTATGGCCGGTGTTCATAGTTTGAATCTTATTTCAGGAAGATAAGTCTTACGTAATGTCTTAAAATGTTAATACGACTCTGTGCTTGGTTAATGACACATTAAGATGATCTTAAATATAAGATTCGACTGAGAAATGGCTTATGGGTGATCTTTATTGCGTCCGATTTCTTTAGGTTCTTAAAATATTTTTTAATATTTAATTAGCAATCTACAAAGTACACAATTTCCGATTTTATTAATTAACATTGAATCAACCTTATCTTAAGAGCTACAATTCTATTCGATAGTCTTCTTAACAGTCTTCCAAACATTGTTCATTTCACCCACTTTTTGCAAGAACTTCCATTTTATCATTAAAAGATCTTTTTCTAACACATGTTAACACATGAAAACTCCATTATAAGGAAAAACATTTTAAAAATTCCACCATGAAAAAATTTCTGACAAAAATCTTTGTTTATGATTTTTTTTATTAATTAATTAAAAGGATTTTATGTCCCGTTACGTTTATATAAAATAAAAAAAAAAGTTATTTGGATTGTGATCTGTTTTCTATAACTTGCTTTTTATTTTAGAAAATTTATTTATTTTATTTTTATTCTATTGAAAATATGACAAAGAAATTATAGAGGTTCTAGAACGTAACACTAATATTATATAAAAAAGTAAAATATACAGATTTATAGACATATTGTATTTAGGAGCGTATTTTTTTCTTTTCTTTTATACAAGAAAATCTAAGATAAGAAATATTAGGAAATGACAATTAATTTTGCTATGACATAAAATTATCAAGTTAATTATCTTTATAGTAATATAATTATACATATATAATTAGTTTTAACTTGTTTGGCATATTCTGAAAAGTATATGTTACATGGATAATACTTTAGAAATATGAAAACACAAATTCGGCATTTAATATCAATAAATATAAGCTGTGGTCTATAAATATACTATGCAAAAGAAAGAAAAATTTTAGGGAAAATTTTAATTTACAGAAAATAAATAAAATTCTGCGAACACCGTGTCAAAAAGTTTTGCAAAGATCGTCTGGTGATTTTAGCATATGAATGCTACGTCTGTCCCGCGAGATATACGATTTTTTCTCCGTTCCCCCGCGAATGGAAATTCGAAAACGCGAGCTGATGACCGGAGGTTTGATGCAGAATGGGTAGAGAAAGGGAGGGGAATAGAATCTTAGTGTATCTAGTTCGTTGGAAGTAGGGTGTGACACGTGTTCATCTTCTCTATCTTCGTTTTTTCAAAACCGTAAGAACGAAGCAGACAAAAGGGGGGTGCGGCGGAAGTAAATTTGTAAGCGCGATAGATGACCGCCGACACAATGGTTGCGTTTAATAGTACATTAAGCACATCGCGGAACGACATCGGTTGTGACCGCCGTGACGAACTTTCTTCGGACAGCGGGGCACAGTGCGATCACATCCGGGTGCACGTCCCCTACATTAGGGATGAAAACGTTACATGTGCTATACTGCAAATACTGCTGTAGATATTTATTTATTGTTGTATTTGGCAAGAAGCTGCAGTTATAATTCATTAATTAGATGTTAGATTTGCAATACAATTTACAATCTCCTTTTTGACTACGTATATTTTAAATGATAAATGAATTATTTATTAAGCAGATATATTAAGCAGATTATTAAGCAGATATATATCAGCTAATCTATTATAATGTCTTGTACATTATAAAAAATAAGATTGCTTCTTGCAAAAAGGGTAAATAGCTATTTGAAAAGTGCACTTATTATTTACTTGATTTTGACAAAATTTTATTTATCAATGAAAACTATAACAAAAATAAAGTGAATAAAAAATCATTAATCAAATTTCCGCTAATTAAGAATCGAATAGCATGCTAAAGAATACAAAAAAAATCCAAATTATTGTTGAATTCTTTTGGATTCAATTCTAAAGTGAAGTATATGTTTATTATCTTGATATCTTTCCAAGCGTTAACAATACTGAGTATTTTATGACAACAGATGGGAAGCCTTGCAGCAATTTGATAACAACGGTAGTTTAACTGGCTCGTCAAAGTAATAAATGCATTAATCTCCCGATAACGTACAGTTAATGTACTCTGTCAATAATATTAAAGACTTAACATCAGACTTTTCGGTAAAATTATCAATCGTCTACACAAGAGTGAAATCTAAATTTTTCTGAGGAGATGAAACGTAAATTGCTTCGAGGAAGCTAATAAAACATCTCGAATTCTACCGTTCACAAAATCACGGATAAAACGCAAATATTTGGCCGCAACTCGCCGTAATCACATGAAAATGATACGCTACACGCCATTCACCGTAAAGGCGAAACAACTCGTTTCTTTGCGCTCAATTACGAGAAAATACTGTATCTTGATCTACGAAGTATCGGCGTATAATACGTGCTCGATGTATCAGTTTAGATTGCGTTGCAACGTCAGGCTAAATTGCCGCGATCGTTATACCCACCGCCAGGAAAGAACTATTCGAAATGAGTTTCCTCCGATCCGACTTCCGGCCTCGTGGAGCACAAGGAGAAGGAGGTGGAGGGGGGAGGTGGAGAAGGAGGAGGAGGAACATACTCGACGTTCTCGCACGTACGTCGGTGTTTGCGGCGGTTTGAGCAATTGCACGCGCTCCGCCTCGTTACCGCGCTACGTAATTGGTAATTGGTAATTGTTGGCAATTGGCCGCGCAATATCGCGCGCCAATGACGCACTTATATGGATGTAAATTATGGGGCGGCGTACCGTGTCCGTACGGCAAATTCACCTTTAAAGCGGTCGCTCTGAATATTCAGCGGCAATTTTAATTACCATTCAATGGCGCATTGCCATTACGCGCGATGCTATGCTGGAAATTAGCGTAAAAATCGCTACCAGGCTTTCACGCGAGTGCGCCTGCGTGCGCGAATCGAGCATCGCAACCGGAAATGTTTGGCGTCCAGATTGACGCACGGAGACCGCATTCTATCGGGGCTATATAACTTCCAGAGCTGGTGTCTCGCTCGTTTCCATTAGGCGCAGAAATTAATCCGGCAGCTTTCAAGGCACAATGGAACGTTTCCCATTACGCTTTGTACATACAAAACAACCGTCGCTTCACGAACGGATCAGCTATATTAATACCTTATTGAGGAAAATCGCAATTCCGTTTAAGTTTTCGTTAAGCAGAGGGAAAAGTCCTTGTTCTCGACAACATATGTTAAAATAAGCAGGTCCCATTCAACATTTTCACCTCGCGTATCGATCAGGGCGTCGAAAGACACTGGCATTATCTCGCCCGACGATTCAAAGCGACGGAAGTGAGCCGAGGTAGGAGCCGAGGGAGGGAGGGAGGGGACGGAGGCGGAAGAAGCCGGTTTTTCGGGAACGGCTGCCGCCGTAGGTGTCGAAGGGACACGAGGCTCGAACGAGCCCGCAATTAGGCGGTCCCGGGGTCGACGGCGGCGCGGCGGGGCGACGCAGCGACGGCGGGCGTCGGGCATTATGCAAAGCAGATTTTAAATTTAGATGCGGCCCACTGTGGCCCGTATACACAACACATCGCGCGGCTCCGTGTGGCGCGCGCGCGAGCCCACGCGGGCCACACGTAAGAGCCTGTAAGCGTGGGTCGTGTCGTGCTCGACAAATTAGCGCGTTTTAAATCCAATCCGTGCTGAAAGGGGGAGTCCACGGCTGTATCCACGGCCATGCCACGGGGATGGGAACGAGAGGAGAAGGAGAGAGGGGAGGGGGGAGGGGGAGAGGGAATGGAAGGGTGGCTGTCGGGCTGTTTTGCATTTCTCGCGCGCGCGCCGAACATTTGAGGTGTAAAATATTAAATCCAGGCGCCTCCGCCATATCGCCTACGTCCTCGGCAGGCAGGAGGATAGGGGAAGAGCAAGAGAGAGAAAGAGAGAGAGAAAATAGCGGAAGGGACGACAGGAGAGAGCGGAAAGGGGTTGGAAGCTGCTGCCCTCCCCCTAGAAGGGGAAGGAGGATACGGCGAGGCGCGCGGCTCTGCGGCGCGCACTCAGCAAGTTTACATTTAAATGTAAAAGTGCCGAGTGCCGCTAGGCGAAAGCTGCTGTTTTGCATTCGAAAGCTCATGATTGCCTCTGAGCTTTGCTTTTGATGCCGAGGCATTTCGCGCTGTCGAGAGAAAACGGGCGGGAGAGACGACGGCGCGTCGCTAAAGTCTGGCCGACTAGACTTCGGCTTCGGTAGGAGATGGAGCCGCGTCCCGGCGCTTCGTTTCGCACGTCTTTTCACATGCGGACGCTTTCGCCAATTCCGATTTCGATTTCCCTCTCCGTAGCGGAAGGACGCGCGAAAAGACTTTTCTTTTCGGCGCAAGGTGCAGTTCTTATAGAAATTCGTAGGAACCCAAAATCAGCGTCTTCTTTATCTTTCGTTAAGGTTCAAGTATATTTAAACTTCACCTTAGACGGAATATTAAACTCGGACTACATTCCGCAGGGGCGTGTCCACGCTGTACCGCGATATCGCTGAATTTTTCGCCAGATATTACGTTTTCCGCAGAACACCGTCCCTCGGGCGTATAACGCTCGCTCACGCTCGCACACAGAGACGCGCGTGCACCCACACGTTTGTCCGTTTGATTTCCGGGATCTAATCAATTCTCGGAAGGCGAAACGACAGACGAGCGGGTTACGAGCAAGCGAGCGGGCGAGCGAGCTGGCCGTTATTCCTCTAATATGTATGTTTCTTATGAGCGGCGGTAAAAGGGCCCCCGTGCAATTTCCTATGATAGATCGAGTCCCGCGGACAAGTTCCATTACGGCGGCTCTGAATTATTGAGCTGGCAATTCCCCGGCGACACGCGGTACGCCCTGCATCAAAGTGTCAACGGGCTCATTAAGCCTCCAAATCAGGTGAACTAACGCGGTAACCGTTCGACCGTTCCGTTCGTTCGGGTTCGCCGATAAACACCCTAGTGGTTTAATTTGAATTTGTTCACGCCATTATGTGCGCATTAGGGGTTCCAACGCCTTTTCGTCCAATGACCGGTCAATCGAGTTTCCCGATTCCAGCTTTTCCCTTTTCGTCGCGATACAATAAAAGCATATACAGAGACCGAAAGAATAATCGATCGTTATGAACCAAAGTTCTTGATTATCAATAAAATCATAAAATTTAACAAGTACAGTATAACAAAAACTTTGTTGTATTTTCATCATTCTCATCATCAAACAATGTACTACTTAGAATATTGTTATTCATCATATAAATAGGCACATTTTATTAGAAATTAATAAAAATATACTTTCTAAATTATAATCACTACAATCAGTAAAAATACACCGACTTTCAATAATATACTAATAACTTATTAATCAGTAAAATAAATACATCGATCTTTCAGTAATAAACTGCACTAATTTTAAACTCGAAAAGACAATGAAACTCACTAATTATTAGTTGTAAGTATACTACTCTGCAAATTAGTGATAATACACTGATTGCCATTTAGAGAGTAATAGGATAATAAAAACAAAAGTTATTAAAAGAGATCTTTATTTTTGTGCAAAAAACTTCTTATCTCAAACTTTAAGAATAAAAATTGTAAGGGTTACTATCGTGTTCACAAAGTTGCGTGATTCATCTAAAATATGACGCACCGGTTTTCGCAAGTGACAAGCGTTTCGTATTGCCCGATGGCGTTATGAAATATCAAGTATGTTTTATCGTCGCGATCGACGGATCTCGGAATATACGAAACGATATACCACAGGGGACGAAGGATAATGTTACTCTCTTTCTCTCTTCCGTCGCGGTTTTATTTCATTTTTTTTTCCTTCGTCCCTTGCGGTCGGAAAGGAGCGCGCATTTGCATTTCTCTCTCTCTCGACGGATCGGAAAGCGGAAGATGGCCGATGCAGATTACGACTGTCTGTAATCCCTTGAAATAGGACCTGTTACTGTAAACTGCCGCTTGCGATCTGCGATCGCTAGGAGAGATAGTGAACTGGCTAGATCGCTATCTGAAGTCGCCCTTCTGGTCCATATGCTGGGCTAATAAGAGCCCTAATAACGGGCGCTCCACCCCTTACGGTATGTGGGGACTGTCACTAAATATTTTTCTTCCTCAACGATTGCTCAGGGAGTTCGTCCGTGATGCCGTGGCGCATATGTCCTCTACTCACGGCTTATTTCGACAAAGATCGATTTTTGTGTTCTCGATACTTGATGAAAAAGGCTTAAGAATCATATCATCGCATACAGATATTCTTTTGGTTTGTACACAAATGATTATTTTCACATTAAACTCGCGTAATGGAACATTTTAGTTTAATGATACATAACATTTATTTCTCTGAATCAAAAAAAAATTTTTTTTTTAGATATAAACTGTAAAGATTAAGGAAAGTTTTGCACTTTTTCTCGTACAAAGCGTGACAAATAAATATATTCCTACGTCAGTTTTATCAGGCGCTAAAACCAGATCAAAGTTTCACATGAAGATAGCTCCTGCATTTAAGACCGAGAGTATATATTCTTTTTTTTTTTTTACTAACTCTGTTTTCGCTTCGAATGCAAATGGCTCAATCACGCGTTCGGGGATGGGGAGGGGAAGGGGGCACTGCAGCGGTTGGTGCTTACCCGCGTAATTTATTCGTAAGGGCGTTAAAGTTTCATAAGTCGTGCACATAAAATGCACTCGAGAATGGAGAGTAAGAGTGTCCACCCCCTTCCTTCCTCGCCGCGCCTCTCTATCCCGTCGCGCCGTTCTCGCTTCCTCCCGCCCGCGTCCACCCCTCCTCGCCATCCCCGGCGCGGCAGAAAATTATGCAGATGGCGGAGAAAAGCTTTGATAAACACGACAGTCTCTGATCGTTATGCAGATCCGCGCCACTGTAAAATGGCGGCAATCTCTCCCTCTCACTCGAGCGGCCGCCAACCATCCCCCGCGTCATCCTCCCTCTTCCCTGCCTCACCCGCAGCCCACTGGACCCCGGAGGGTGTTTCAGTTTCTCACTCACCGCCAGTACTCTCCCCCTCTCCCTCCCCGCCACCCTCATCTGGCTCCTCCGCAGCTCGCGTTCCTGATTTTCACACCCCGGCAACGGCAGCGGCGGCGGCGGCGGCGGCGACGGCACGGCACCGCCACACCAAGTCGAGAGGGTGGAAGTACGCACCCTACCGCCCGGTTCAGCTTGTCTAACGCGTCTGCGCCGGGTTGTACCATCCGATATATATATGCGCTGCGATTTCATTGGAAGATCCTGGTGTCGCTCGAAGAGCCGCACACACACACATACACACACACACACACATGAGGCAACCTATCTATTCACCCATCGCCTGTCGTTGCCGTCGTCATCGTCGCCTGGGGTACTTCGATACCCCGACAGTCACTGAGACACTAGAAAAGAGAGCGTATACTTTATATTTATATCCACATTTTGCCACTCGCGCCACCAAAATGGTAGTGAAGACACTTTATCGTTTCGTTTTTCTCCTGGGAAACGAGCCCGGGCTCCGAGCCCGTGAAATCCTTAAAGAGACTTAAGACCTGGAAATAAGCAGCGATCGCATTCCCGTGCGATTCGAATGACGTAACGCCAATAAAAATCAATTAACCGTGCGAATGTGCGATTCTTGTATATTCTCACGGAGAGCCAAGTCGTCGCTACATAGCAACTGACAATGGGGCAGTTTTTATCTTTAGTCGTGTTATTTTTATGCATTATCATTGCGCAGAATTTTTTCTCAAAGGCACAATAAAACATGCTGTTATAAAGCATTTAAGAAAATCAGGAATTTGATTCTTACGTCTTCAAAGAAGCTCACCTTTTTTTCTCAGATTTTTTGTCACAATGCAAAATCTTTTACGACTACAATTTTAAAGGATTTTGGATCCGTGCGCGTTATACGAAGGTAAACTTCCCAACGAACGATTTGATGGAATCGTTAATGCACGCCATACACTGGAATATTCCATTATACGGCCGATGCTGCTGACGTCATCGACCACAATCGCAGGTATCCCGCTGGCATAACGTAATTTCCTGAACCGAGTGTCTAGATGTCGAAGCCCACCCTTCGCGATACATACATATATACATACGTCGTCGATACATTTATTTCGTTACACGTTTAAAATCATTAGAAGTTACTCGAATCATAATTGTCCTCCCGACCTACTTTAAGCGATGTCACTCATTTATCAATATGATATATGATACGAGACGTACGATTTTATTCCGTTAAGAGATTCTTCTAAGCACGACGTGAAAAGAATAACCGCTTTTTCAGCATTGATATTTACAATAATTGTCGTGTTATATATAATTGAAAGTTAAGAAACTTTTGTGAATCGAGTTTAAATTCCAGATAAGTAAAAGTGCACTTTTTAAATTTTAGAAATGTAATTTGAAGTTTAATGGTTGAAGTATGCAAATGAAAACGGAAAACTTCAGCGTTTCTGATATACCTTGTAGATAATGGTGTAATATGATGTAATCGTGATATTATGTAGCTATCAACGCGCGGAAGGAATTACGTCGCTTTTAAGGAGTAACGTTTTTAAGTAAAAACTTGTCTGTTTCTTGAACCCCTTGAAATGATGTTTTATTCATGCACATCGCGTCCATCGAAAGCGTTGGCCGAGCAGAATCGCCTATATTTAAGTGCGTATAAACCACTTTTCCTTGAAACCGTAGAATATTTTAGCACCTCGACTAATTGCCTCGGGTTACGTGCCGCGAATGAAAGTCTCTGCTGATCGTTCCGATACTTTCGCGGTGCCGCAATTTATTTGAGGGAATAATTTAAAGTACACAACTCTCCCCTCCATCCAAATTCATCGGATTCCGAATAATGAAGCGCGTTTTAATAACTGCAAGTGAATTAAATCATAAAAGTATTTTACAAATTACAACAAATTACAACAAATATTTTCTTGAATCATTTCCTACGAAAATTTGATTAAAAATTTATTGTAATTCCGCGTAACATTAAAACTCTCCCCTGACATAACTAAATTTTAAACTAATGCTAATTAATTAGTTTCGAAATTAATAAATTGTATTATTTATTTGAATGCTTAAAGTTCAGGTAGCTTTGATTAATTTGTTAATTTATTTATCGCCTATCGATCAGACATACCGGACATAATTAATTTTGGAATAGTTTCGTTCTCTATATACTCATAATAAACGGGACGATAGACATAGTTATGAAGCTACGATCATTACGCAATGCATAATTAAAAAAGTTCAGTTCAACTAGTTAGCGGTCGTGAGACTCGCGAATGAAGCTTATTGGATTTAGAGCGCACTTGTTGGAAGAGCCATGCTCTTTATGAAGTTTCGATCAAGACAAGTCGGGAGGAAATTGTCGTCCTGCCCGATTGGTCGGCATATCACGAACGCTCGGGGCGTGGCTCGATTACTAGCTCTCGACCAACCGTTCTCTCCTTTCAATTATTATTTAATTACGCTAATTGCCCGCCGCCGAGTCCCGGCCTCTTGCGATTTGCGCGGGCCGCTTCGGGGAGGAGGGGGGAAGGGGAGCGGCGATCGTTAAGCCGGAATAAACTTTGGGTTCCAAACGAATCGCGCTCGCCCGAATGTGATCGCTCGTCGTTAGATATAGCAATCCGCTAATTAATTTGCTCGACATTATGCAAATTGCTCACAGTTGTAACTTTTTTTACTGCACCATTTTTCTCCCTTGTTGTAACCTCTTTCCTTCAAAACGTTGATCAGACGTTCAAACGTCTTATCAATTTTTTTACATTAGAAAGTATGAGATTTAGAAATATATAAAAATATTATATCTGAGAAACGTTTGAAATATTTTTTAGTCTTTCGACATTTTCTTAAACGTTCGTTAAATATCCATTTTAAATTTTCGCGTTGATTGAGATGTTATTATTTTTTTCAAATATAATTACAGTAATAAATAACGTAGAAGGTGGGTATAAAAATTGTCTACGTTTAAATGGAAAATTATAGAAATGCCGCGAGTGTGCGTATATCTGCAAATTTACCAGAGAAAATTGAAGCAACTGTTTTTTTTTTTTTCATCGGAGCGACATTTTGTTAGTTTTACAAACTACTAATTCAATGATAAACGAATACTCCATGTGATCCTGCGTAAAAATCTCGCGGTGTTAGTGTGAACGAGCACTTGGCACCCACGCAAATTGTTCCGCAATGTCGGGCACCGTTGTTCGCCGTTTCTTTTTTGTTACGTCTCGTATGCGGCCGCAGAAAATTCCGTGGAATTATGCGGGGCAGCATAACGTGCGCCGGTAGAGATACCTACGTGTAGCAGCAGAGGATCGCGGGCGAATCGGGACACGTGAGCATAAATTGGCTTGACGCAGAATCGGCCTGACAGTTTAACTATGACAAAAGCACAATAGAATGCGCCGTTTCCTGAATGCAGCATGCGGCTGTAATTTCTCTGTCCGTCCGTCCGTCTCTCTCCCGTTTTCTCTTTCCCTCTACCGTGGCTCTCTATCCCGCTCTCATTTTTTTTTTTGTTCCCTATTTCGCTCGCGGCGGCCCGTTTTGAAATGGCGGATATTGCGGACAGTTTAATGCCGCGCCAACATCACGACCGCTCGTTAGCGAACGATGCTTCAGTTAAATCTAATTCACCTTGTGGGTTTTCACGTAATCAGCCGGTGACATTAACCAACGATGGGTTTATCAGTTTATTCGTTCCGCCTGCTCTCGGAGACTTGTCGATGACTTTTATACATTTCGAGCTGCACCCGCGGCCTTTATTACCTTTGCACAATTACTTTTCCAATGTTAATTTTGCTATAGAAAAAGAGAACATTTAATTTTTATTAGGACATTACATAAATTTTGCTCGTACAATAACATGACAGACTGTAGGATTGCAACAAAATTATATTACATACTTAAAAGCATAAAATCATATTTAAATAAACTTGAAAAATAAATTATTATAATACGGCTACATAAATTTAAGTTCTCAATCTTTTCTCTCTTCTCTACAAGAAATGTGTAAGATTTAAGGTATGTTTCTAAAGAAAAAAGAAGATTACGTAATAACCGTAAGTAATACGGATATCTATTTTCAACTGCCTTATTTCAATTGGGAATACATCTCTGTTAGATTATTTTGAAATATTGTTTCACCGTGGCTATGGTGAATTTTCCGCGAATCTTCCATCTCGGCTCTAACTGGTCGCCGTGTGATGACGGTTATTACCATGATGCGCCGTTTCCTGCGTCCGTGAACGAGCATGTCTGGTACAAAATCAACACGGCATTCCATGCTTGGAATTACAGATATTCCCGCAAAAAGGCAATAAACGTCAAATCGAAGTGTGTCATTAAATTACCACCTTTTTCCCCGATATTTTTGGAATTGAGCTAACGTGACTGGAAACTTATTGCTTACTTACTTACTTATTACCTACGGAAAAAAGTATCCTATTCCCATCCTGATTACAAGTCCTTTCTAATTACCTGAAGATACAAAAAAGACCACAGAAACAAATCCAACAACTTTCAGAACCATCAATTATGAATAAGGTCACTGAGTAATAAAAAGTACCTATCTGAGAGCTTATTAAAACACTTTAACAGATTTCAACTTGAAACTTAATAAACAACGAACAATCTATTAATATAACACAAAGGAAAAAAAAAGTTTTTAAAATTGTTTTTCAGTCGATTAATCAATATGACAAAATATATCCTTACTGTTTTAATAGTTAACGATCGTAAATGATTTTTAAGTTGTAATCAATGCTCCGTAATTGTCTGACGCATGAAATTAAAGCCTTGATAAACCTTGCGAGCAGGCACCACTGCTTTCCCGCGTCGCTTCTCGAGCAATTCCACCGTGCGTCGTGCCCCTGTACATTCGGATGTAAAACAACGAATTTTCCACGTGGAACTCGACCTGGTTCTAAGTGGTTGTCGTTTGATGACGGTTATTACCATGATGCGCTGTTTCCTGCGACCGTGAGTATCTTCCACCCACGCTGCGCGACGCGGCAAGGAAAACGCACGCGTGTCGTCTCGTGCGTGTACACGCACGAGTGATACTCCGTGTGCACGATACGTATACACGACCGGTATGTAACGACCTGCGCGTACGTCCACACGCGTACGTTTCATAAACGCATTCAGGGTCGGACTGGACAGGCAGTAGTTGTAATGAGAAATTTCTCAACGACATCAGAAGCGACGCGACATTACTCGTGTTCGTATACCTCTTTAGTTCTGTATTACGCAAATTGCGTTTTGAGCTGAATTGCGAACTCTACGACATACGTGTGTGTATTATCTTGTAAATTTTGCCATTTGAAAAAATGCAAATTTTGCGACGCACTTAAAAAATGTTGAAATTCCAAATATAAAATACCATAAGTAATGGGTAATAATATGATTATAAAATGTTTCAGACCTGATATTACAAATTATGCATTTATCAGTGTCACTATTTTAGACATTAGATAAGAGTTTCTTCAATTTAAAGTAATTAAAAATTTATAATATTACATATAGAGTAATACGCATGCCGTTTGACAATTTTTAAGATTATATCTGAATTATCTATGCAATAGTTTAAACTCTTCCCCGTTGGATTATATTGTTATTTAATATATTTTATATATTCTATATTTATTCATGTGTAAAATTTTAATTTAAAAATAAATATAAAAAAGAAAAATTAATTTACATGTTTCTATTCTTTTTTAAATCATATATATATATTAATATTACTTGAGTTAAAAATTTATATGTATTATATTTTATTTTATTAAAAAATGTTCTTTAGTCCGAGTCTGGACGCATCTCTCTACTTCCCGCAGCGACGCATTTCGCCATTATATAATATACTCGTTTACACAGAATATTATTGTCGCAAATATGTCATTAACGTCGGAAATCAGCGGCTCGTACTCGTAACCGCCCTTGCGTGATGCGGTTCCCCAGGATCTGCCGCAATGGAGTCCTGTGCGCCGCGCGCGGAGGATTCCGGCGGCCGGCCCCGCGTGCCGGAAGTCGCCGATACGTCATTGTTCCTGCTAAACGAATCGCTACTGCCGGAAAGAACGGGTGTCACGACACCTTTGTCTCGGCTCTTGGAAACGCGCGAGCTGCTTCGGGATAATGATCATTTTCGGTTTGTAAATGCGATCGCTCCATATTTCATCAAAGATAATATCGACGTTATTGTAGTCAAGGATGATACTGTCGTTACGATGGATTATATTGTGCTATCGATCATTTAAATTAAAGCACTGTTACGTGAACAGATAATTGAGCGTTGTTGGAAACAACGTATAGCTTTACTAAAAATGTTGTAAATGCTATTTACAATGTCATTTTATTTGTACTGTAAAGTTATATATAATATAAGATTCTTTAGTTATATATAATTTAAAATTCTTTTTATCTACTTATTTCTTGATCATTATATTTATAAAATTAGAGAATAATTGGCGGTATGAGTTGTTAGTGTGTAAGAATAAGAAAAGACAATAATCTTCAAATGTTGTTACAAATATATATATAATTAATTAAAATTGTAGCATATAATAAAATCAAACATATAATTAATAAAAATTTTTGTAGTTTATTAACAGATTTATATATTTAAATCAGATATTGTTCGATAAGAAACGTTTCAATCCTGGATATGGATTCTTAGTGTAATTATTTTTATTTACGTGTTAAACTTAAGTTGAATTAAAGTAGCTGCTACGATTTCTTTTCGCTCATTATTTATTTTGTCCAACATAATAATTGAAATAATAGGTCAGTTGAAATCAAAGATCAAATATTTAAAATATATTTATTAAGAGACATATCAAGTAAACACTTATTCAAATATGGTCCAGATTTAAATAGTCTAGGAAGAGATATCAAGTTACAATGCCTACATTAATAAAACTAAGATATCCATGGTGTACGCATTGTAACTCGACATTTTTTCTCAGAATATTTAAACTGGACCACATTTTTAATAATAAATATTCTGTAAGAATAATAAAAATTTTTGAATAAATAAATATTTATTCTGACAGCTTGATCCAGGATTTTACAATTGACTTAATATATTGATTATTATGCTAGGACAATATAAATATTAAGCAAAGAGAGATTGTAGCGGCTACTTTCAAGTTCTCTTTGTTCATTTTGTTTAATTATAGTTACACTGAGAATGCATATTTATCATCGGAATGTTTGTTATTGGACAGTAATTAGACAGTATGTAATCTGACAATATTACAATCTAAATCTGTTAATTGCTTGCAAAAGCATCAACAACCGGGAAAGCTTATATTAATAATTGTTTGTCTAATTTTGTTTATTCTTAGAGCCAGTAAATTTTGAAATTTATTATTTTACTTCAATATTTATGCTAAATTATGTTAAACTATGGAAAAAACAGTTTTGCTAAAATATCTCAAAATTTAACATATACAGATTTGAAAATAATAATTTTGTTGGATCCTTTAAAAATAATTATGTAGGACAAACTCAAACTGATAATTGAAATGTCAAAACTTTTGCACCAGTGCTTGCGACCTACATTTTTATTTTAATAATATAATGAAATTTTTTTCAAATCACAAAACTAATTTTTTAGATACTTCGATAAAATTATTCTTTTCGTAGATACAATATTTCTTTATTGTCGTTAAAAAAAAATGTATTTTAACAAAATATATCTTTTATGTTTTTCTTGCTACATTCCATTCAATTTTTTTGTTTATGTCGAGCGAATCAGCACATTTTGTGAGTAATAATTGCGAGCGGGGGCAACGATGAAAATACGACGTCGACCTCATCGGTGTTTGTTTGTTCGCATTCTCTGATTCGAAGATCGTTGTCTAGTTCGCGACAGGAAACTGTCTCACCCGTTTTCTCTTTGCCTTCCTCCCTTCCCCCCCTCTCTATCCCGGCGGTAATAATATAATTCAATCCAAGAGAATGAGCGAGCGAGCCAATAAGAGGCCCCCTTTAATTGGGTTACTTCGTTACCGCGTTACTCCGTTACTCGCGACGGTGATATCAGCGGAATATCAATTATAGTGATTAACCAAGACGCTCGGCGCAAACTTCGACTCCCCCGGGAACACGGGACGAAAGAGCGAGGAAGAGGTTCGCGAGTTCGAGACGGGGGTGGGAAGAGAATAACATCTTTTGTCGGTCGGGAATTAGCCGAAGGAATATTCAAATCCGCCGTCCGTTCGGCCAACGATCTTCGAGGCATTTCAATTAAGAGTAAAGTGCTGTCGCCGAAAGACTCGCCAGTGCTTTTCTTTTATTGTCGAACGGAAAGGAATGCTCTCGAGTGAATTTTTTTAATCCGATTTTGATCTTTATATCCCAATTTAAAATTATATTAAACACTTTTACTGCAAATTGCGAATGAGGTAAACGAGATAAATAATGAAAACCGTGCGCCTCGAGGAAAACCTTATCAGCATGTTCTTTATAACGCGAAAAGATGTGCTTCAATATTCTCCTGATTGCTAAGCTTTAACAAATTATACTGATCATTGGTTTTATCGTTAAATTCACAATCATACGGAAGAAACAATTAAATTTGCTGAAACACATAAAAATTTAGATAATTATAAATTGAAAAAAAATGTATGAGATTTGCGACTGTAATCATTGCATAGTAAAATAATTATAGTCTAGAATATTATTTTTTAGTAATTGTTACTTCAATGTTAGTAAGAATAACCATGCTTATAGTGGAAACTGATAGTGATTGTTTTATGGTATAACTTACTACGTTAAAATCTTTATTTTGATTATAGCAATCATATTGTAAGTTATATAGACCAATATTATGATTATTAAAACTTTAACACATGATTTAAAACTATAATTTATTTTATTAAATAACTATATACATACGTTTGGCTTCAAAAATGATTATAAAGTGATATTATGGTTACTGTAACTATTTTTTTTCTTTCAGTGTAGATTTGAAAATAATTTTGTCGGGCCATCAAAATAATTATGAAAGGCGTTTAAGCATGATGCATAAACAATTCTAGAAAAAATAATTTAACAAAATAATTTTGAAACGTACATCAAACTTTTAGATGCATCAGCAAAAAGCCTAGTGTCATGCTAAAATTCTTATTCTCGCGCTTAACATAATCAATCGGAATAAACAAATATTTAAATCCTTTCACGCTTCCCGCTCCAATCAGCGCGAATTAGTCGAAGCGGAATCATTACCAATTATCCGGATCCGATCTCGCACTCACTGATCGTCGCGACCCTGAATACGGACAATGAATTAGCCACGGGCTCGTGATCTGGTAAAATTAGGCCCGAGGCCACATTATAATAATGCGAGAATCGAGTCCCCCGAGGGTGGGCGATCCGGCGCGAGCAGAAGTATGTATCGCGACGTGTACAGCTGTCCACGTGGCGTGTGCGTCTATTGTGGGCCAGGCGCGTTGGATTAACCAACCGTAAACGCCGAAAATCTAATTGACGAAATACAATTTCACGTCGACAATGGTCGCCGCGACGGATTATCGCGTGCGCGCGCGTCGATACGCGGCCGGCTGTGTACTTTCCAAAAATTACGCCGAAATCGGCTTCGGCCGCGCCGTTACAGCCCTCCGATCCGATTCGACACGGCCAAAGGATTCACGGCGGCGAGTCGCGCGAACCGCGCTAACGATCGTTCTCTCTTTCACGCGCGTGACGACGCTAAGCCGTCCGACAAACCTCGGAGAGGCCCTCCACCTTCGCACTCGATCGTCGTGTCGAACATACGGCGAAGAGAGGTTTCCCTTGGGGAAACCACGATGCAATATAACGCACCGTAGTGTGAAATACATTTAAATGCGAACTGTAAAATTTTGTAATTAAATACCTTTTTTTTAAAATTGCATATCGAACAATTTGACTAAAATATATCACTTTTAACAACACCAGTTTTACACAATTTTGAGAATACGTTGCTGTATATGATTTTTTAAATAAAATTAACTAACGATAATAAGACACATTATTTTTAAGCAGATTTTATTCCGCTTGAAATGTGTAATCTTATTTCAATGTTTGTTTTTAACAAATGTACCGAAAAAAAAAATAGTTGCAGTAACCATGATGTTAGCTGAAAAGTTACTATAATTTATAGTAGCTTTTGAACTCAACTATATTTTTATACTTATTCAACAATATAAATTATAGTTTGTTTAAATTAAATTAAAGGTCTCATAATCATAATATTAGTTTAGACAATTAATAATATGGTTGTCATAACCAAAATAAAGATTTTAGTATATTGTATCATAAAACATTCACTACAAACATCCACTATAAAGTATGATTATTATTACGAATATTATAGTACTAATTATTATAATATAAGGATGATATTCTTAATTATAATTATTTTATGCAATTATAGTGGCAAATATCACACAATTTTTTCTTAGTATACATGTTTAAAATGTGAATTGTAGTAAGATTTATTCGCACACGCAACACGTTTTTTTTTTATAAATCCTGCTAATTTCCTGTGCCTAATATCTTTAGGAAGAGCGGCTACTGCGCGATGTTTTCGAATTTCCATCAAAAAGATCGAATCACCATTTTCCTCTTCCTCTCGTTTTATGTAGCGGGGGAATGGCGTATTAAGGGTGAATTATCGCAGAATCAAAATAATTCGATAGATGGGGTGACGTATTACAAGAGGGACGAATATTTCTGCGCGTTGGGGTGCCAAAACATCTCGTACCATCCGAGAAAGTATTGTCCAAGGATTATCGTTCTGTATTTTTGTTTACCACAAAACTGTTTGAACAATTTTATTTATATTTTATCATATTAATACCATAATTCTGGCAAAAACATTTTAAATTTTAATGAAATTGATAAGATTTTTTGAACATATTGGAAAATAAGTCGAGCAGTCATTGGCGGTCAATTCTTTTCATATCGGGCCGATTCGTATTTATTCATTTGGGCTAATTTTTTGGGCGTGGACGCGCCTATTAGATTTTCGTGTTACGCTGTAGGGCAGATTGGCGCCGTGGCTTGGAAAAAGTAGAGTTAATGCAGCTGCTAAAATTGAGGCAATAAAACTCGCGAAGTACATGTCCGATATTTATCATGTAATTATTTTTTAAATATCTATATACGTGCAGTAACGAATATATGTATTGTATACGTAACTAAATTTAATTTGACTAAAAAGAATATTTTCGACATTTTCGAATAAGTTTAATAGTTTAATTGATAAATATTGTACAGAATAAACAATTTTATTAAAGTATTAATCTAAAAATTTAGCTACATATATCTAATAATAATTTTATTGAACTATCAAAATAATTATAAAGCATTCAAGCAAAATAATTTAAGCATTTGCAGCATTTCCTGTAATAATGCTAAAGTTTGATATTCGAGCAACCAGCTCGAGCACTACATAATTATTTTGATGGCTTAACAAAATTACTTTCCAATCTGTACCCAATTAAATTTCTAAAAATTTTAAATACTTTAGCAAAAAATTCTTTCTGTATTGAATTCCTTCGTGTAAAAAATAAGATAATGCTTGTTTGAATAGGCTTCAACTTTTAAAACCTCTCCATTCTTGATCAGTATCAATTTTTCGTGACGTAACAATGCAATAGAAAGAGAGAAATCAAGACACAACGTGTCGTTCGAAAAAGTGGCAGGCTACGAGATTAAGGATTTCGTTGTCAGTCTAGATTTGTTGAGTGATGTTTAGCGCTTTCTATTTTAAACGTGCGATCCGCGGTGTCGGAAGCGCGTTTAAAATACAGAAAGGCAAACGGTAGCGTGTCAGGGGCTGTCAGGTGGCCGCTTTAAAAGGGCACAATGGCTCAATTCGGGACGAAAATCCGTCGACTAAATCTCCCATTCAAATGCGATCTCAATCCCCTGCGTCAACGGGGACTAAGTAGGTACTTAGTTGCACATTTGGCTTGAAATTTGTGATAGCCCCCCATCGTGGAGGAGCATCGTGCACACGCGTACGAGACCGAATTTGCGATGCTTATCGGCACTTTCGTGATCCGAGTGGTATCCGACTACGTCACGCTAATATATTTCTAGTTTGGTCATCCTTATGGTTGTTATAATGTTACACGCTTCCCTCCTTTTGCGTGTCAATGCAAATATTTGTCAATTGCATACCAAATTGAAAAAGAAAACTTAATATAATCAAGGTACATACATTCGATCATGTCTGACTATAAAGGAATGACACAAAAATTGTCACATGAATATTCGAACAATA
This sequence comes from Monomorium pharaonis, assembly GCF_013373865.1. NCBI lineage: Eukaryota > Metazoa > Arthropoda > Insecta > Hymenoptera > Formicidae > Monomorium > Monomorium pharaonis. The sequence continues at coordinate 28,630,805 of NC_050468.1, read as the reverse complement.
AAATTTGATATTGGAGTATATCATCTGTTGTAATTTAATTAATTGAAAATATTGACCTAAAGCAGAACAGCAGGTCGTAATGATATTAAAATAAATCGTGAATCGAATTTTAATAATTATTTTGGAATCATTTTAATCATGATAATTTATTATTCTACTTAATAATGATCGAGTGCACAATATTAGTTTCTGTCTTATTATAATTGTTAATTCTTCGTTATACATATATTTATAATGTTAAAGTTTAATATGGAATTCTCGCGAAACTTTGATTCCAAGAAATTGATCACCGGTCGAAGAAGTTTCATGAGTTATCCTTGGAAACCCTCAGTATCGTTTTCCGTGAGTATCAACGGAGACCTTCCCTCCCCTTTAAACACGCCCTTGCGTATACAATTAGCCGCGATCGCTCGCGGGAGCTCCGATTACGCCGACGGGAATAATTAGTTTTAATTGACCCGCCCGAAACTTATCCCGCTAACGCATTAAGCCCAAAGTTATACGGCCCGCCAGGAGGTTTAGGTTTTGCGAAGCGCGCGGGGCAGGCAGGTAAGGTATACACGTACTACGTGACACGGTTGGTAAACCCGAAGCTGCCTTTGTTAAGCTCGGATTCTGAGTGCCTTTGATACGTGTACTTGCACGCTAACTAACCAACCTAAGCTATCCATAGTGGTTACTGGTTACGTGGCTGTGCACGACGTATACAGGGTGTTTTCGACCAAACATACCCTCGTTCAGCCTGAGAAATTTCTCGACGAGTTGGGAATTCGTTCGAACATGAAAAACGTTTGCCTGAAGAACGTTTAAAAAAATGTCGCAGAAACTTTTGAAGGATATAAGAAAAGAATATTTTTATAAAACTCTTTTACAATCTTTTTAAATAGATTTAATTCAAGATACAAACTATTAAAAAAATATAGAAACTTAGATATAATACAATATACACAATTTAATATGATATTATAGAATACATAAGGTGTTTTATAACATGTAAATATAACTTTATAAATTCAGAATACAAAAATAACAAAAAATATATCTAATAAATTAATTCATTCAGTTATGAAAATATACAGATACTTTTATTAATACTGTAGCAGGTAATAAAAAATTAGATACTAATTGTAAGTTTTATTAATTATACAATATTTTTATTATTTTATAATTTTATTAAATAAATATTTTTCTCTTTTATTATTTGTTCAAAATGTGCATTTCTTGTTTGTAAATATGCTACTGTTTGTTATGCCCTAGAATATCAATTATTTAGCCTTAGTTAAATAAAATTTTGAATAAGTATTAGAAGAATTGAAAAAGAATATTTATACCTAATTTTTTTATGAAGCAATACAATTCATTGATAAAAATAATAAATGTTTGATTTTTTTACTTATTACAATATTAATAAAATTATCTTATAACTGAGTTGAATTGATCTTTAGTGTATGTGAACTTTTTGTACTATTTCTAAATAGTTTTATAATTTGGAGTAGAGTTTCTGTTAAGTTAAACTTCTCTGAGAGTCAAATTAAACATGTTAAAAAAACATAAACTATACATGTTCATTAAAATTTGTATATTTGTATATTTTGCATATGTGTCTGAGTGCGTTACACATATGTATACACTACACTCATTACTTTGTTATTGCCAATTTAATGTTTCGGCGCTAGTACTCCAATAGAGAATTTCATGAAGCTGCGGACACTTGCGCAAATATTAGTTAAGCGATTTCAATAGTAACCGAATTTCAATATTATTACCCGCGATATTTTCAGCTCATTTTTATTCTCTTCACAATTTCCGTCAATTAACCGCACATTTCTTTGATGAGCTATGGAAATTGCTAGCAAAATATTCGTTTAGCACGATAAACGATGATCAAAAGGCAACAATATTTTGATAAAAGTTTAATTTTTTATTATAATTACCAAAACATTTAGAAAAACTACTTTAAAAAACTCTTTAATAGTAAAATATTCTAACTCGTATTTGATTTATTCTCTTTAAATCAAAATCTTTGTATTATTCACTGACAGTAGATAGTTTAATTTTAGTGCTATACTTATAACTATATCAATCAATTATATATGTACAGTTTTTCTATGATAGTACTAATTTTGGTTAGTGAGAGTACTTCTTTCGTAACTAAAAAAAAAAAAACATTAATTAGTCGCTGATAATCACAATTATAAGTTTAGTATTTTAAAGTTTCACCAAATCAGATTTAGAGAGTTTCGATTCATGAAATCTTCATTTTGCCTTCATTTTCGTGCTGATTTCACATCTCTCTCCGTTGTATTGAAAACGTGACAGAGCGTTTCTTAATTTTCGCACCGTATTGTCAAACGGTACGCGATTATCTCTCGACTTTTTATTTTACCTGAACACGTTCGGAGTTTCGGATTTAACATTGCCATCCGTTTGCCATAATTTTTCGGCGCTTTTCTTCGCGTATGGCCGAGCACGAGTGAGCGGAGGGCTACGCGAGATACGTATCCACCCGGGAATTGAATTTCCTCGGTAATTTTAATACCATTGTGAAGTCGTCGGGGACGAAGGGGAAGGACTCTCCGAGACAGAGGATAACTAACGCAGCCACCGGTCGGACGCTCCCGACCGGTCTCGTATTTGCAGAATTCAGTTGCAGGCGAAACGCACGTTGTCGCCCCTGTGTAGACTTGAGTTAATGAACGCGGGTGTATTCGAACTTTTCCTTTTCGCAAGACGACACATGTCTTATTGTAAGAATTGTGAAAAAAATTATCACTGCGCAAACAATTTTTACATTTTATTGTCTTAATTTTGAATAACGTATGTTACTTAAAATATTATAGCAACAATTATATTGTTAAAAAGAGTGAAAAAAGTATTTGTACAAGGATTGTCGTAACATTACCCTGTTAAAAATATTGCGTCTCTTGTTTAATTTATTATAATATTTTTATAATAATTTACAATTAAATAAGGATATACTTAAAGATAAAAATATTAAAAAGTAAGAACAATTAATAAACAGTATAAACTAATCAAATAAATAATAAGTAATTGTTAATAAATATTAACATATTAATTAATAGTAGTATAGTTAGACTGATTTCAAGAAAAGAATATATAAAATATCTGTAATAAAATATATTATTAATAATATTGATTGATAAAAAATGTGTTACTTCAGAGGAAAATGTCTAAAAATAAAATTTTGTCATAAGTTATTATATTCAGCATATATGTATAACCAATATGTGTTATAATTGTTATTTTATTTAATATTTTATGTAACTAGTAAAATAATACTATCTATTATATCTACTTATATCAGTATAATTATACAACAAGTTTCTTCTCGCAGTTACAAATTTAAATCTCACGTCATGTTAATTTTATTATCGTGATTATATTTTAATTTTCAATGACTTTTTTTCATTCTCATGTGATTTTAAACTAGTTACAAAAGTACTTAAATTTCAGAGTCAGAATTCCAGAATTTCATTATCATGTTATACTTGCCAAAAACTATTTTCTCTCTGAGTGTGGAGTAAGGGAACGCCGGAAAAGTTTTACGTTACGTTCGAAAGGGTCGTTTCTGAAACTTCGACATCCAGCGTAGGGCGATCATGCGAAACATCGCCAAGGGGCGCTCGATGGATCGATGATGGATCACCGGTGGTGGTCCTCCTCGCAGTCTCCCAGTGCTCCATTCTCGCCGCATAAATCGAGCGCCGGGCCCATGCAGGTCGATGGAGCTTTATTTCCGGTGGTTAAGCCGAGTCGTCGGCAAGTCGTCGGATACAAAGCCAAAGCGCCATAACCACTTAAGGGAAGCTTTTTCGCCCGCTGTGGGTGGCTCGCAGCGAGTCGCGAAATAAGCGGATTTGGCCGTTGTTATATCTTTATAAATGGAACTACTCGGGGGCCCCGCGCGTTCCATATCGCTCAGGGGATTTGCAAAATTACGCCTTTGTTGCCGGTCACGCCGTCCCGACCGGAAAATCTCGAGAAAAATCGTCATGGGTCTTTCAGAGACGCCAGAGATTGACGCGAATCGTCCGGCGATTAATGACACTGGTAATTGACGGTGATAATCGAAATTAATTCACGCGAAAGACGTGAGAAATGTATAACGTATTGAGTTACTTTGTGTGCAGCGAAATAATGTTGGAAATAATTCAACACAAGTCGTTCCTCGTACTGCGCACGGTATTATTATCTCTTTTTAATTATCTTATTTTAATAAAATTATAAACTTAATTTTATTATAAATCTATATTTTTAATATAACTTTTTATGTACTATTGTTTTTTATTATTTATTGCTTTTCATAATGTTTAAAAATTTGTAAATTTTTATAATGTAATATGTGATATTTTATGAGCAAACATTTTTTTCTATAGGAAAAAAAACTTTATGACTATATTATGCAACTGCGATATTTCAGAATACTACTTTTCCGACTACAGAAAACTTGCTGAAAAATATATACTATATATAAATAAATGGCATCAGTACAGAAGAATTGTTTTTTCGCATATATATTGCACGAAACGCTTATAATAAAGTACAGACAGTAACATAATACGCACGTAAGAATTAATTTTATACAAAAAACAAAAAAAAATTTAATGTAATTTACAAACTAAAATTGTTTTTCGTTTTTTATATAAAATTCTTACGTGCGTATTATGTTACCGTCTGTACTTTAATTATGGAAAAGGATTTTTAATTCTGTAAATACAATTAAAAGATTAGTGAATTGGAAATAATTAAAATAATCGGTCATATTTTTAAAAGATGTCTAAAAGGATGTCTTACGTACGTTCCGATTTTAAACGTGCTGTTGGAGATTTTTTAAAATTTAAAATTAACAGCAGCAGATATTCATTCGGCGTTCTTGATCACCTCTAGCTCTCATCACGCTGAATATAGCACGGAAGAGAACCGTAAAATCATGGAGACTATTGGAGACACGGACGACACGGAGTTGTGCGGAGTTGTGTGATAATGTGATATGCGAGCTACATGTGCAAATCGATGTTATTTTACGTGATATTACATTATGTTGGAAAAATCGTCCAGTGCGGATAACCAATTATCCAGAGAAGATTATTTAATATTAAAAGCTAAGAATGCTCTGCCGATCGACATTTACGCCGCTAAATCCTGGCTGATCACTGCAAAATCTCTGTTTCCGCATAGTGCTAAGGTTCAGGTTAGTACCGGTTATCACTATATTCTTTATTGTTTCTTTACTGCATATATTTATTTTTTCTTTCTTTCTTTACACGAGTGAGATAATTTATTTTGATAAGTATCGTCTCACAATTTTCAGTAATTGATTTCAAATTAAAACTTATCTGCACTGATCATATGGCTATGTAATGTTCAATCTTTTGTTCTGCTTTCAGTTTGAGGCATATCGTATCGAGAAATTGTCGAAAAATGTAAAAGAGGCGGCAAAATGCTTCAGCGAAATGTGAGTACTGTGATCATTAAATATCTGTGATTATTAATATTTATTTATAAAGACTTTCTTTTAATCTTTTTTTTAAATGTAAACACAGATTTCAAAATTTTCCCGATGATCGCGAGATATGGAAAGAGATAGAGACGGTAACAATGTGTCTTCGTTTGGAGCAATGTGACAGCGAGGCTGAATTTTTGTGCCAAATGTTTCAACATATCCCACAGGATTTGCAACACAGATTGCTTGTACTGACAGCAGATCATAGCGAGGACACGATGGAACACTGCAAATTGCTACTATTACTGCTACGCAAGTTTCCTCAAACCATAGCAACTCATGGAGTATGTATTGAAATATAAAAGAGCCTGATTGTGGAAAGGTATTTATTTATTGTATTATGTTTAGCCACGTTTGGTGGAAACTCTGTTAACGGCGGAGAAACACAGTCCTGGCCAAGCTGTGAACGGTTTTAGAAGATTACTGGCATGTGAAGCCTTGCCGCTGCTCGGTGGTGCTGTAGTGGAATTGAATCCTCGTCTTAGCTTACGACTGTTGTGTAAGGCTGTAGAATTCTACTTGGCATACATACAGCAGCCGCAAGACACACAAATTCAAAATCCATGGGACAAACTTTACCAAATTGTGGAGCTAATCGGGAAGAAATTGGGATGGGAGTTGAGCAGTTTGTTTGGTATGCCCTGGAGTCGTGAGATGTACAGCGATAGATTGCAGCAATATACAATTACACATAGCACTGGTCTGAGCGACGAGCCAATTGTGAGGCAATTACTAATGTGTACAATTGTAGTATTATTGAGAATATTAAACGAGCATAATATTCTCATTAACAATGAAGAAACAAAGTACTGTCTTGTAGAAGCTTTTGCGGAAGGAGTATATTCTGCAGGTGAGATATGCGAGTGAGATTTATGATTATTTGCATAATTACATTATGTATTGTGTATATTGAATCGTAAATTCCATAAACCAGAATCAAAATTGAAAAAGCGAAAGCGAGATGATGCTGGCATAATAATAACTAGTGATAGCGACTACAATGGCAGTGGTTTAGCATTGGCAGTAAAGTTATGGGACTTGCTACATACCAGTGAATATCTTCAAAGGGAAATATCCAAACTAATTCAACAATTGCGGCTAGATAATTGGCTGAATCTGTTCTTAACAGATTCAGCAATGTATAAAGGTTTATATCGTGAAGTGTTAGCCAGATTATCGGAAGGAGCTAATTTATCTGCTAATCTTCGTTTGGCCAGCACATGTTTCTTCTTGAAAGACTATAAGGTGTGTTATAATTATAATCGTACAAGAATGTATATTTTCACATTGCGAATTATAATCATTTGCATAGAATATTCTGTATTTTTACTCTTTCTTTTTTTACAAAGCTATTAAATAATCTTTTTTCTAGAGTATGCTGGAATATATTGTTTTGGTAACAAATTCATTGCCTACTGTATCAGGCAAAGTATCTCATAATCTGACAGTTCCAAGCATGAAACATTTACATTATTTGGCTCTTGCGCGTTTCTCTATTTTACAGTACTGTTGCAGACTGCTTCTTTTAGCTATAAAGGTAATATAATTTATTTTTAATTATATTTTTACATTTCTTATTTGGCAAATATATGATTAATTTTAGGATAATTTTTCTTTACCTGGAAATATTGGGGATTTGGCTATTGGACATGCATTGGTCCTCATGCAGATAGATTGGCCACAAGAAGCTAGTATTTTAACTATGATAACAGAACAAATTCTCAATCGTAGAAGTTTCACTTATCCATTATTTCAACCGTACATAATATGTGTAGATATTTTAGAAGAATTAACATATTTATGGACTGAACATGGCGGAGGAGTGTCACTGGACATAACTACAAGCACAGGGATTATACAAAGTATATATAAAATTTTCTTTATGTATATATACTATCTTATAGAAATAAAGAAAATTATGGAAATTATTATTTTAGATCGTCGCATTACCACCCGCGGTGCTGATAAAGGAGTACGCGAAGAATTGAAGCAAGCTATGCGTCGACAAGCTGCACGAGATGGCATCGATCCTTTAGATGAATTGTTACAGAAATTTATTATCAACGAACAAGGCGCCATTTTGCATACCTTAATCATTCAATAAATTTTGAGTCTTATCTATACAGTCACAATTTGTATACAATATTTTTATATTAAAGCTTTTAAAATAATTTCTGGATACCATAACAATTTGTTTCCAAGTTTTATTTAACTATAATTACGACATATTTTGTAAATTATTTATAAAAATTTTATATATACAAGCTTATTAGAGATGTGCGAATCAAGGTTTTCTAATTCGAATCGAATCGAATCGAATTTGCAAAAAAAAATTCGAATCGAATCGAATTGACAAAAATATCGCCGAATCGAATCGAATCACCCATATTTCGAATTCGAATCGAATCAACGCATAGGAATCCTGCAAGCCAGGAATGTGACATAAGCATTTGAAACATCGAATAGGTGAATCAAAATTAACGAAGTCTGAAGTCCCGTAACGACCAACTGTGCAATGTGCAACTTGCTCCGTTTGCATCAAGAGTTTAGCAAGATAATCCACAAATCACGACATAGTATTGGTAGGTATAATTATAACTGACAATAAATATTCAATTACTTAGACAAAATGCAAAATGGAGTCTATGCGAGCCTATGTAAAATTCCGAAAATACAACAGCAGAATTGTAGAGAACTAATTGTGATATGTGATCCCTTAGCGTCAAATGAGAAATGTGTTAGTAAAATGAAAAGCATTTAAACATATTAAAATTAAAAATTATACTTTATTAAAAGTCTTTGTTTAACTTTGGGTAGTAAACAAAGATAAAACGATACTCGAGTGCACCCGGGTGATGTTTCCGAACGCAGCCTAAAATTCTTTAGAAAAATTTTCTGACCGCAAAGGCGCTGGATGCACGATAGAATTTAACGGGTTTTATTAAGTCTTCTTACACGGTTTTTTTATTCAAATTCGAATTGCAGTGATTCGACGTTATCGAATCTTTCGAATTCGAACTATGTTGATTCGGATTCGAATCGAATCGAATATCGTCAGATTCGATTCGATTTGATTCGAATTCGCACATCTATAAAGCTTATGTAATTAAATTTTTTATTTATTGCAAAATTCCATTTTACATATATATTAAATATACACTGAACACAAAATAAAGATTAAAATTTTAAGATTAAAAAAAGCAATTTTACTTTTTTGTATAATAGCTTTTAATATTATATATATACATGCGATTAAAACAATTTTTTTACATTTTGCTTTTATATGGACGTTTTCTGTAAATATATTCCATTTCCTTACATATATAAATCTTTAACAATAGAATTAATAACTAACAAAATAATATAAAATTATCTTGATAAGTATTAAAATATAATTTTCAAAGCAAGATATATAAAATTCAATTAACAAATACTGCGCAATTATAGATAACTGCATGATATAATTATTATTTGCTATTGATTATACAAAGTTATTATAACAAACAATCCTCTCATTAAGGCTGTTTAGAATTATAAAAATTCATAATGAATATATGAATTGAACAATTTCGATTTTTTGACAATCTATCTAATATAAACACTCAATTGAAGGGCACTTAGAAGTAATACTTTAATTCCGGGCATGAAGGAAGCTATTTGACTAAAATCTGGTCCTGATACTAATTGTGTGTGCAAGTCTAATCCTCCTGTGTAGTTACCGTTTTGAATCATCTGTGATATTTGATGTAACATTTGCAAAGTATTCTGAGACAACTGAAAACAAGATAATTTGTTTTAAATAAATAAAAAATATATAAGAAAATAATATTACAATTGCCTCACCTTATTTTCTCTAAGGCAATCATAGAGTACTTCTAGTTTTTTTGATACATCTTCTATTTTTCTTTTGATTTGCTAGAAGAATAATACAAAATATTTTATGTTAAATAAAAACAATAACAATAAAAAATGAAAATGTAAATTATTTAATATATGTTATGTGTATATGTTGCATGTAATATATTCAGAATTGGGGGAGAGGGAGAAAAGTACTTACTGGATTCTTTGCATTTTCATAGCATTGATTTTTCAATTCATCCAATATCGTTTTTAAATGTACGTGTTGTTCGGGTATAGGTGCTTTAGGTTTCTCAGGTTCCGCCACTTTTGCAGGCATTACAGGTTGCAATGGTTCAATTGGTTTGTTAAGCGGTACAGTATTTGGCACACCTTGCCTGAATTGCGGATTATAAAGTGCGGGAGACTCTTGATAAACATTGTCCTGAGGTAATGGCTAAAAAATTATTAAAATATAATCATATAAATACACGCATGTATATACAAAATTATATTTAAGACTTACACCCGGTTCTGGTACACTCGATGGATTAGTTTGCAATGGATGCATTATTGGATTTTGTGCTTGATAATCTGTCTTTGACTGAAAAATAGAAATAATTAATTCTTAATGGTGTATTTATCTTAAGCCTATTCTCTAGACTTTTCAGCCACTTTGCATGATGATCGATGATAATGCATCTATAGCGCTATAGAAATAAATGAAAGCTTTAAGACAACAAAGCCTCACAATTCACTTTAGTATTTAAAGTGATGATAATATCAATCAAATATGTGAAAAAATTGTTTATGCTTATAAAATTTGACACATAAAATATAAATAAACAACGATAATCTGATGATGTGACACCAGTGTCAAAATGCAAAGCAATTCGAACTTTTTCTTTCATCTAACACGCTTATTAGTTTATATCACACAAATGTAAAAAAGATTATCATAATCATAATCAGTTAGATTAATTCTATTAAATAGGGGAATAGCAAGTAACACTAACGATAACAATATATTCTACGAGACATTGTAGATATAGCATTCTCGACATGTGTGAAGCCGACTACCTTAACGTCTACACCCTTTGAATGTTTTGCCTTCCACTTCCTAGTACCAGAATGTTCCGCAGACATTTCGTTGTATAGTGCCAGTACTGGCTATATGATTTTAATATACATATATATCAGTATCGAAATGTTTTAGAGATTTATTCGGACGAAAGACAAGGAAATAACATGAAGAGCTATTGGAATTGAGAAGTATAAAGTAAACTCTGGGAACTCTATGATTTACCTGTGCTCTGGAGCTTTTTGCAATGGGCGGATCATTCCATCCAGACGATTGCGGTGGTAATTGATACATATTTTCGCCTCCGTATGTCGTTTGCGTTTGCAGAGTAGGTTGAGATCTAATAGGTTCGTACATTTGGGTTTGTGAGACATTTTGCAACGGCGTCATTATGCTTGGTTGAAGTGGCTTGTATGGTTCTGTTTCTTTAGGATTATGCATAAAACTTGGCGGTTGATTGGGATAAACATTGCCCGGTATGGGAACTTGAGGATACGAATTTAGCGGAGAGTAGCCAGTATCAGGGACAGGTGGAATTTGCTGAGAATTGTACAACGGATTTGGCGGCGGGAAGGTACTTTGACTGTATGACGGAATGGATTTTACAGACGGATCTACTAAATACTTCGTTCTTGATTGTGGCCCGACACTGGATGGTCTTGAGCCACTCAAATTGGAACTGGATGTCGGTGGAGGCGGCGGAGGAGCTGCAGCCTGTGGTACTGGGATCTGATTGTACGGATGTGATGTAGGATATTGATTATAAATTGTAGACTGCGCTTGAGGCTGAGGGGGAGGAGGCATTCCATATAACTGAGACTGAGCGTTAAACTGATTTGTCGGAGCTCCATAAGTTTGTTTCAGTGGAGTTGTGTTCCAGTTTTGTACAGGTGTTGTTTGCTGTAATGGTTGCTGTGGCGGATTGCATGGGCCTTGCGACACTCTCTGTGTCTGTTCATAATAATAATTCTGAGCTGTAGGTTTCGTTGTAACATGTCTTTGATCTTGCATGTAACTTAAAGCTTTACACAAACGATCCCTTAGCATTGAAATTTTTTGATCCTGACTGTTTCCGAGATAATTTAAGGCAGCTTCTAAATCGCCCTCTGCCGCCAGCATCTCAGCATACTGTGACAGCACGGTGACAATTTTATCATCTATCTGAATTTCCCTGATACCTTGGAATTCCAAAGCTTTCTGCATTATCACAATCAGTTCCACTACTTCTTGAATATCAGCATTAGACACTTCGATCAATTTATTCAAATTGCCAGAGCAAATGTAACAAATCTGTGCTTGCTTTTTAAGAATGGGACTTTCACACAAGCGATCACCAAGCATATCTGTTATAAAATTCATATTGTAAATATAAAAATAGTAAATAATTATCACTAATTTTCTGCAATACTTTATTGTATCCTTACCACACAAAGCAGATCGTTCCTGTGAATTGGAATGTGTAAATATACCAACTAGCGCTTCTTTCCAGCACTTTATATCACTGTTCTTAACAACCTCTGCCCAATTTTCACTAACTAGTGAACTGATGAGAGAATTTAATGCACTAGAGTGCTCTAAAAAATATTTGTATTGGGTACGTGCTAGTAAGTCAGGACCAGCGGCCATCGAAAGAATTATAGCGTCGGCGTATCTCTTACTAGCAAAACATAAAGAAACAGCAGCCTCAATATTTCCTAAGAGAATGGCTTGAGTAATAAGACCATCTTCATCTAAAAAAAACAATGCATATGTAAAAATTGTTTGTAAATTTATTTCACTAGTTACACTATCGAATGTGCTGATTACCATCAGAAGTATTTATAATATAAGTACTATCTGCAGATGTATTTGATAATATTTTTTTGCTTTGCTCTTGTGTATCAAATGCAGTATTGCCGACAATAACATTTCCATTTAATACCTAAATTGAATAAAAAACATAATAAAAGTCAAAGCAACATTATTGGCCTGTTCTTTTTTGCTGCACTGCTACACTGATGTGATAAGTTGGAATGAGAAAAAATATATTTGTCTTACTTTTGTTGTACCAATGCAACTTGTTGTACCAATACAGCAATGCAGCGAAAAAGAACAGACCATATAGCAGAAGTGTGATGTAAATCAATCAAGACCATTCTTACATTGCTAAGATTAGAAACACCTTCTACGATATTATTTATATCATCCTGAGGCACAAACTGATTCAGCTTATTGTTCATTGCTTCGGTGTTGTAACCCAATATCTCCAATATACTCTTTGTTACGTTTTCGTCAAAATAAGCACGTACACATCTCCAGACTTTCTTGGTATGTTCATCTGGAGATTTATCCATCTTTTCGTTACAAAAGTCACTGAATTGCTCAGTTTCCAGTGTTGCTTTTAATTTGTTGGAACGTTGAATAAGACTGGGTTGTATAATTACTTGTGATATAGTAACTTTAGTATTCGCTTTCTTGTTCGCTAAATTCGGATCGGCAGGCTGATTCTCGAAAATCACTAATTTACCACCAAACTGAAAATAGCATTATTTTTATTAAATAATTAAACTTTATTATTTCAAACAAGTATTTTCTGTTCAACAAATAATGATATAAAATAATAATAAAAACTTACTCCAAATGATGCTCCAAATGGTCTTTTTAACCATTTAGGAGCTTTTGTTAATACTGCTGTCGTTCTCGTTTGTACTGTAGATTGAGTAAAAGGATCCATTCCTGGGAATGAATCCCCTATTTTGTTAGATGTTTCTTGACTTTGTCCACCTAATAAAGAATATACAACAGCATGTCCGTCGAAACTACTGCCAACAATTAATCCTGGGTTTCTTGGGCACCAAGATACGTCAAAATTCCACTGAGCCGTTTGAGCTAACTCACATATCACCTCACCATTCTATCACATTTAAAAACAATAGTATATTAAAAATTCTCTTTTCTTCTAATTTATTAACGTATGTTTGAAATTACATACCAATGCATTTGAGTTGGGATTCCAGCACAAGATTCTATTATCCTTGGCGCAACTTAAAAGTAAATCAGCATCCTGTGGATTCCATGCAATCGAAAGAACACCACGCTGATGACCTTGTAGAGTTTTCAAAGGTGACGTTGGAACTCTCACGTCCCATAATTCGATGATGGGTGTTTGATCATCTTCAGATGCCAAGCACAATTGCGTTCCAATATCTGGATGCCACTGGGCAACTTTCCAGCGTACCTATTATATGTAATAAAAAAACGTAACAATTGTAAGATTCTTTTCTAAACAGGTTTTAGCATATTGTACTGCAATGTCAAAATAAAAAAAATTAATACCCTCGAATTTGCATCTGTCAATTTGAATATTGGTTTCTTCTCTTTCACATTCCATATAACGCAACATTGTGAAAATGTCGAAGCAAGAATATCTTTTAAATGTCCTATCAAATGAAACAAGAATATTAACTATTGATTTATATTAAACATTGATAGAGTAGAGTTGCATAAATCATTAACTTCAACATATAATTTTTTTCTATTATTTCATATAAAGACCTTGCTTGTTCCAGGCAATATGCTGAACGTCTTCCGACTGTTGGTTTCTGGCAGAAAGGGTTGTTGGTATATTCGTATTAATATCCCAAATATAGATTTCACCTTCTGTTGCACCTGTAGCCAGTTGATTTTCTTCTCGAAACGAGTTAAAATCCATGGCCCTGACAGGACCAGAGTGTCTGTGTGGACTGTTTATCAAGCAATTACTGTCTCTGGCCAACAATTTTGCAGCAGAATAAATTCTTATGGTCCCATCTTCGCAACCACCAACAATTATGCCTGCTGGATTATTTCCATAGGATTCCCAGATAATTTTGTGAAATCTAGATTGATGAATGTCAGCTGGTTACTTAGCCTAAAGTATTGAAGGGTATTTAAATCTTAATGTAAATCATCTGACCTATGATCGCTAGGGACACTGGCATGCAGCTCCATTTCGTATCCTGGTTGTTGTAGATTCAGCGAGTACAGATCTAAACTGGCAGATGTGCTGAAACTGGCGTCCAATTGCTGCGCCGCAGTCCCAGCAGCCAACATGATGGGATGCTGAGCTGACGGGGACCATGCCACGTTCACCGTCTTCAGCAACTCCTTGACTTTCATCTGCGTGCATGACGTAAAAGAAAAACCTGATCTTAACGTTCCATACATTTTGTGGAAGGTGTCTTAACAAGCAATAGCGAGGGAAACCCGTTCCGCGAGTGACACGGTGGCAATGAAAGGGGAAAGAATGAAGACCCTGAGCGATAACAGTTAATTGCACGTAAAGCATGTAATGGGACGACAGTGTCAAAAAATGCAGTCGATGTTGCAACGGGAACCGATCGTCGACGTTCGAGCAGGACGCGATCACCGTCAGAACCGATCGCCGGCGTCTCGCGAATGAGCAACGCGCTCCCTCACCTTGTGGCTCGTGTTTGGGCAGCCGTAAACGGAAAGAAGTTCCTCCGGGGAAGGTAGAGACAACGATCCGGTAAGATGCAACGACCCGTCAAGTCAAGTCTCTTCCAACGTGGCGTGTACCGCGACAGTGCCGACAGTACCATACGCGAGCCGACGGCGGTGCTGCCCTCCCTCGGCGCCAATCTGAAACTCCGGATCAACTATTCCAGCTTCAGCTCCAAGCTCCAACACAACAAGTCCAAGCCTTTTGTCGTTTCTGCGCGCCGGCTGCTAGCCTATTGCGAGGTTGCGAAACGCTGCGGCGAATGGCGACATTGCTCGGCGTCGGAGCACTCACCTCCGCTGCTGACCGACCGGAGCGTCGTTTCGGGACTGCGAGGTAATATTAATACTATGCGTTCGCTTTTTTAACGTCAACATTGTCGATTGACGGAACGGGTTTTTCAAGCCCGCCTCTGCCTATCGTCTCTTCGACGTTATAATTGCGCTCGCTCTTTCTCTTGCTTCTTTATACATTTATTTTATGGCATTGTACACGAGACATTGCATCACCGGTTTCTTTTACGCTTCGATAAATTGTGAATTTTCCTCTTTCTCTCTCTTACAAAGATGCAATTGTCTACTTTTATTTAAAAGGAAGTTACAACTGGAGTTAGATGTAAAATATAAAGAGTAAACAATGTGTAAACTAGAGAAGATTTAAAAGTAGTGAAAATTTTAATGTTTTCTAATTTTTTATGTTATATATTTTTATTTGATTAATACACTAAAGCCAGACATATTAATAATCTTATAACTTAATTTCTTTTCTATATTAATACGCTCAAATTTATATTTATATTGCTTGTATTAAAAATATTTTTTGTAATAAATTATTTTTTATTTTTATTAAGTTTTGATTATTATCTATTATTTTGAAGATAGTGATATCAAAAAACACCTGTGATAAAAGATTTATATGAATGAAAAGTTGTTCCTTCTCTGCTACTTTTTAAGTTTTGTTGTTTTTAATGATATGAAGGAAATATCAAAGGAAAAGTTAAAGAACAAATATTATGATAAGCAAGAAATTTTTCTCTCTTAATATTTTTTGAAATTAACGTCAAGATTTTATCACCTTTTTTCAAATAGAATTATATAATTTTTTTAACATAATGTGATTCTTTTGATTGCGTATAAAAATATTAAAGTAAACTATCTGTAAAAAATTAATAGTTTACAAAATTTTATACTGTATTTTGGAATATATTATCAATATATTGTACAAAATGCAAAATATTTCTTAATAGTTTATAAAATTTTATACTGTATTTGGAATATATTGTACAATATATTGTACAAAATACAAAATATTTCTTGAATTATTGATTGTATTAAATAAGAATTTTTTGATAAACTTTAATATCTTTTTACTGAGTGATTAAGATAATTATGTCAATAAAAATCAATTTTATTATAAATAATGAGAATTTGTTATGTAAAAATATGTTTATTTTATTGAATTAAATTGATAAAAAATATTGAGAGAGAAAGAACGAAAATATATAAAAGAACGAATTTTAAAAAGCAGATTTTAAAAATCAAAACAATAACAACAACAATCTCTCTTCCAGAGTCCACTTTAGATATTCTTGGAATCTTTCTTTTTTGTCGCAATGACCTGACCTATCGATTATGAGGAACTTGTGATAACAGAGACTGGATCTGAATGATAACTTTAAGCAGTTTGGTAAAAGTAAAATGAAGTGGAACTTCCCGAAACTGATCAGTGCATGAATTGACCTTCTGCCGATATGCGTCGAGGATGTGAATACGACTGATATTATGGATTAATAAGAAACAGAATGTGGCCTAAGTTAAGACGATCGCGACGTCTGTCGACGATTGTTTTCTTCATTGTTATATTCATAGGCGCATTTCTGATTTGGTCTAGGAGCAAGGAGAAAAGCGTTGATCTGCAAAATAATTTTATTCGGTATATAAATTAACAATTAATTGATATTTAAATTGATTTAAGTGTGTTGATTTAAATTCAGTATGTTTCTGAGTCTAGATCACATAGGAACCAGAAAGATTACATTGATCAACGAGGAATTCATGTAGTAGTCGGTCATTACATAGGAGATTCTGTAGATTCTTTGAAAATTCCAAACATCACAAAAGGTAACAAACGTAATATCAGAAATATTCTGTGAATAGAAATTAAATTTTTTTTTTTTTCAGATGTCATTAATCAAAATTTGTTTAACCCACTGCCATTTGAAGGAAAAGATGGAGAACCTGTAGTAATTCATCCAAAAGATTTTTACAAGATGCAACAATTATATCAAATTAATCGATTTAATTTAATGGCTAGTGATAAAATACCGCTAAACCGAACTCTACCAGATGTTAGGAAAAAGAAGTAAGAGCGCTATTGTATATCTAATTTCTATCTCAAATAAAATTTTAATTTTATTTAAGTGTAAAATATCTTTTAAACAGTTTTATTTTTAAAAATTTACAGGTGTATTTCACGATATGCAAACGTAGGTAATTTACCGAAAACATCGATTATTATAGTATTTCATAATGAAGCTTGGAGTACTCTATTACGGACAGTACACAGTGTCATCAATCGATCACCAAAAGAACTGTTAGAAGAAATTATTCTTGTTGATGATAATAGTGAAAGAGGTAAATATATTACATTAATTACAAGATAACATTATCATAATATTATTAATTTTTTAGTAACAAATTAATCTTTTCTCTAAATTTACTATTTATTGCTAGAATTCTTGAAAAAGTCTTTAGATGATTACGTTAAGAATTTGAGTATTTCTACAAGAGTTTTGCGATCTAACGAACGGATAGGATTAATAAAAGCGAGAATTTTGGGCGCAAACGATGCTAAAGGTGAAGTTCTCACTTTTCTCGATGCTCACTGCGAATGTACGGTTGGTAGGTAAGCTCTATTATAAAAATGCATCTGGAATTATTTTTCTGATGTTATATATAATATTAATATTGATTCGATATAATATTTGCAGGATGGTTAGAGCCATTACTTGAAGTAGTTGGTAAAAATGCAACGAGAATAATCGCTCCAGTTATTGACATAATAAACGATAATACTTTTAGTTATACAAGGTAATTATTTATTTTTTTAATTATCAATGTGATAAAGTATTTTGACAAAGAATCTTAATTCTTTATGATTGAGGCTTTGTTTTTCTATTTATTTTTTTTGCTAATATTTTGAAAATTTAATCATTTTTAGATCATTTGAACTTCATTGGGGTGCATTTAACTGGGATTTACATTTCCGCTGGCTAACTTTGAATGGCCGTCTGTTGAAGGAAAGACGCGATAACATCGTTGAACCATTTCGAACGCCTGCTATGGCAGGTGGGCTATTCTCAATAAATAGAGACTATTTTTTTAAATTGGGTAGCTATGATGATCAGATGCAAATCTGGGGTGGTGAGAACTTGGAACTATCATTCCGAGCTTGGCAATGTGGAGGCAGTATCGAGATTGCTCCATGCTCTCATGTCGGGCATCTTTTTCGAAAGTCTTCCCCTTACACTTTTCCGGGCGGCGTCGGAGATATTTTGTATGGCAACCTTGCCAGAGTCGCTTCGGTATGGATGGATCAATGGGCGGAATTCTATTTCAAGTTCAATCCTGGTGAGATTATTAATGATGATATATTTGTCATTTATTTATGTTATATCTATTCAGTTTGATCTTTAATTTCATGGATGAGTGAATTCTTATATCTTGTTGAATTTCATTAGAGGCGGCTAGATTGAGGTATAAGCAGCAAATTCGTTCGAGGTTAGCTTTACGCGAGAAACTACAGTGTAAAAGTTTCGAATGGTACTTGGAGAATGTATGGCCGGAGCATTTCTTTCCCATGGATGATCGATTCTTTGGCAGGGTACTATTAATTCTATTAGCTAATACAATACTAGCTGTCGTATATGCATAATTATTAATTTTTAATTATTCTATTATTTATTTTATTATTTAAATTTTTTAAATAAAAATTTTGAAATTAGTTATAACATTATTCATGGCAGATAGTGCATGTTGCAACAAAGAAATGCATTATGCGACCGACTGCGAAAGGTTCTTATGCACAACCTTCAGGGTATGCGGTTCTACATTCATGCATACCACGGCCGATGCTCAGCCAGATGTTTGTGATGACCAAAAACGGCGTTATAATGACCGATGAAAGTGTATGTTTGGACGCACCGGAACGAGATACGCAACAAAAGACGCCAAAAGTGAAAATAATGGCGTGTAGTGGTCGAGAAAGACAAAAATGGAAATATAATGAACAAGTATAGTATTTTTGATGAAGTATCAATTATGACAAGAAGTTTTATTTAACGATTTCTACAGTACCAATGATTATTTCTAGACGAAAATACTCCTGCACGTACCTTCCGAGATGTGTCTTCAGGCAACAACGGACGATGACACGCCTACAATAGCAGCTTGCACTAAGAATCTCGACCAACAATGGATCTTGGAACCAGTTTCTTGGAAGTGATAATTATGAACATGTTATTGACAAAAGAAAAGGCAGCGCCTTAATGAACTGTCAGTCTATCAGTAACTAATATATATTTTACTAGTGCATTAACTTTGCAACAATTCGCATAGTTATCATTTTAATAATAACTATCTGAAAATTGTTGAAAATCAATATTTTTTACTTTTGTACTGACGAAATAAAATGTATACCTTTGTTTTATGACAAGGTACGAATTATATAATAAAAAACAATAGACAATATAAAAAAACAATACTATTAATCATTTCCGTATTACTTTTTCTTTAAATCTTTAATTCTGCATTATTAGAATTAAAATTTTTGAATCTTCTTTTTATATTTGCAATTCGATTTGATTTATTATTTATTTTAATCTCGCTTTTCTTTTTTTCTTTATTGTGATCTATATTTGTATAAAATTACATTGAATATTTTACAACAAATAAAGTTTATTTAAAAAATGAGTACAAAGATACAATACTTTTTTGCTTTGTGCGGTCTTTTCATCTTGTAAATGGATCTCGTTTCGCCATCTAATGGATAAGATGACTGTGCTTGATCACGGTTAATAATCAGAAACATGAATGGTCGTTTCGAGAATAAGAATACATCGATGCTGTAATTATCGTGCATGTATACGTGAGCATCGTTTTGCCATCATTTTGACTTCCTATTAACATTACCCTTCAAAGTAACGTTGTATAAACGACAACTTGGATAATTAGTCTGCAAGTATCTAAATAAATGCACGTGTGGATCTCGCGGGGTCGCGTTCTTTCGACGGATTTAGCATTACCTTAAATAGATAATCCTCTGGTATCGCAATTCCAAAGAAGATGCGTATTGTTAGTGATTCATTGCTAGTTAAGGCTCTGCCGACGAGTCATCGTTATTGTCATCGTCGCCAAGGCTGAATCGAAAATGCTTCAATTTGACGTCGTTCTGTTGTAATCTTGGAATATTAACTTATACACATGATTTACAAGCTCTTTTATTTTTTGTGAAATAGTTATATATAGAACATATAATATAATCGTAAAAGAAGAAAACGAAAGCTATCGAATAAAAATTATATATTTTTTCGTTCTATGTCAGTATAATAATAAAGTGATTAGTTGTACAGAAAGTATGGAGCATTAAGTTCACAAAATTGAATACATCCGATATGGTTTTCTATTAATTTGATTATGGTTCTAAGTTGCTGAAACTGCTCGTAATATTCGTGCAATGTACAGAGTAGGCTACGTTATTGAGAGAACAGCACAAAAAAATGTTGTTTCTTTCAGTTTAAGAATGGTCATTTTTCATTAAATGATGAATTGCGTTGTAATCAATCATTTGAGTGTAATGCAGAATGTATGAAAATTTTTTTATTAATGATTCATGACAATTTTCTTAAGAATTAGCTAAAAAATGCACTGTTTTCATTAAACAGTGCAATAAAACACATTTGACAAAACCGCATAAACTTATAAATCAACTCAAATTCGACACTTGTTTATTCATACCTTGTATTAATACAAACTTTATAGATTTTTTAAATAATTTATAAAAAATAATATATTTTTTTAAAGCATAGTTCGCCTGCCGAGCTTTGAAAAAATATATTATTCTTGGTAAGTTATATCAGAGAGGAACCTGAGAGCGGTTATCGCGTCGTTTTAGGTGTTTTCATCCATCAGCACAAAATGTGCACATTGAACTATGTAGTCAAATATCTATGAATCCCGTAGGCATAATGTGTATGACTTTTTGGATCTCTTTTATGCTATGTCCACGTTTATTTGATTTTGTTTCATGCTATACCCGTAAAATTTACAATTATATGCATTCATATTTTAAATCTGTTTTATGCAAATGTGCAATACTGACACTGTACAGTGTACAGATATAGCAAGGAACAGAACCAATATTGTACGTATCTCGCATCACGTTTATCACATATCATTTTGTTCCACATATATATGATAAAAATTCACTCACCGATTGCTGTCGCTGCTCCTGCTGCTGCTGCTACATTCCCGGAATACCGAGTCGCTCGAATCCATCATAGATGCCACTTTCTGCTGACATCATCCTGCTATTCTCGAACCGCGCATTAATAACGATCGCCCGATACTTTGTTCGGCACTCCCGATATTACGGATAATATTATATATCACACACGAGTAAAACGTAAATAGCGCGCAAGAATTTCACTTGGCGCGACCGTTACATTTGGAAAAATACGTTAAAAGTACGGCTCGTCAAGACACACTGAACAGAAGTAAATCAATTCGCTCTCAAAGTTTTGTATCTCTGTATGATTGCGCGACGACTAGTAAAGTTTCATTACTGGCACGATCGACATTCTACCGAACGGACTGCGTATCCTCCTCGAGCGAATACGCGTACACGAAAACTTTGCCCGGAACGAAAATCAACACGGAAGTGGCGTGACGTCACGTAACTGCACGTAACTTCGTGGAAACACAGGCTGAGGAGAGCGGCGGTGAGAAAAACCGTTTGAATGAAAATTACACGCCGAGATACAACAAACGGAGACAAATTCGTTTCGAGAATTTTATATTTCGTATGCTCGCACGACTATAGTAGCACTTCACTTAATTGGCACTCGCGATATTCTACCGAACGTATCCTCTTCACACTTACCTCGAATGTGAACGCGAACACTTCACTCGAAACCGAAGGCAAACGCACGATGCCGCACTTTACACATGAATACGACCTCTGTTACGTACGATTTCAAATGGCTCGCGAGTCGTCTGTAGCGCGACGACACTCCCAACACAACACCGTACTTGTGAAAAAAAGCGAGGCTTCCGCCTCGATGCTTCGCATAATCGCTTCTCGGAAATCGTCGAGGGGGACTCTTCCCTTTTCCGCGAAATCCCGAGTCTCGCGATTCACGGTGAATAGGATTCTTCGAAAATCGCCTTCGGCCTATTTGATTTTAAGTGCAAACGCTTGTCCAAAGTTTTTTCCGTCATCGAAAAAAAGCGAGGCTTCCGCTTCGATGCTTCGGATAATCGCTTCTCGGAAATCGTCAAGGCTCCGGGATGCTTGTCCGAAGTTTTTTCTGTCGTCAAAAAAAAAACGAGGCGCCAGTCCCCTCGACGAATTCCGAGAAACGATTACCCGAAGCATCGAAGCGGAAACCGCAGTTCTCGGAAATCGTCCCCTCCACGATTTCCGAGCCTAACGGTTATCTTTTCTTTTTCGCCAAATCCCCGAGTCGCCCGACTCACGGTAGCCAATCAGCTACTAGCTCCGCCTACTATTTTCTCCTTCCCTCTTTCAAACGCTTCGACGACTCCGCGCGGACCGGGCTCAGTTGCCTGACGAGAGGGGATCGGAGGGTCAGTTGTGTCGCGAAGATTCGGTAGTGAACATGTACGCTGCTCGTCTATCGGAAAAGAATATCGCGATCGCCTCGTGTGTGGTGTGGTGTGGTGTGGTGTGGTGTGTGAAGTGCATCGTCGTTGCCTTCCTCGCTGCTTCAGGATTATCTTCGCCGTTGCCTTCCTCGCTGCTTCAGGACGATCGCTGTGGACCGCTGCGAACGAGCATAGTAAGTACATTATATTTTAGTAATACTTTTGCCTGCCCGTCCACAGCGCACCATTATCTAGTTATCTAGTACATTATACTCCAACAGATAGTTGAAAAATTTTTTTACTCGCATACTCGCGATCTTAAAATTTTACAATCGCAATCATGCGAGTAACAAAATCTTTCGACTATTTGATGGGATATAACCCAGAGAACATTATGACGTCTTAAAGACGTCTAAAAGACGTCTTATATTTCTATAAGACGTCTTATAAAACTATCAGAAAGACGTCTTTTAGACGTCTTTAAGACGTCTTATGACCCGATTTAAGACGTTTTTAAGACGTCTAAAAGACGTCTAATTTTTTTTATTTATGACGTTTTTGAGACGTCTTATATAAAAATTATTTTAGACATCCCTGGCGAAAAAATTTCTACAAAATTCTAAAAAACTACAAAAATTTACAAAAGTGTTCCAATTCTGGCATTTTTTTGTAGTTTTTACAGAAAAATGCTAAATTTGAAACACACTTTTGTAAATTTTTGTAGTTTTTTAGAATTTTGTAGAAAATTTTTCCGCCAAGGATTCCAAAAGCTAGGTTTATTATTTTTTATTTTTTATTATTTTAAACAAAATACTTTATATTTATATTTCATTATTTTTATTTTATTATTAAGATAAGTTTTTTTTACAAATACAAAATTTTATATTATATATTTCAATTTTATGTTTTCGTGATTGGAAATTACAGAATTTTACAGAGATACTGGATTCAGTCACATATTTTACAGCAACTTAAGCGCAACACTATTATCGTCCGGTTTATTAATTGTCAAAAACTGTTGTCAGAAAGGTTAATTATTTCCAATAACAGCCTACACACGCGATACGTACGAGAGTTAAAAAGTTGTGTTGTATTAACGTATCCACACTCGGCTGCGTTACACAGCAAACCAGGACAAAACGTCCCAACACACACGCGATACGTGCAAGAGTTCAAAAATTGATACGGGATAAGCACGTCGATCGACTTGATCGCATCACACGGCAGATTTGGTTATGTGCGTCATTCGACGTCTTAAAAACGTCTTTCTCAGACGTCGTAAAGACGTCTAAATGGCGTCTCAAAGAATGTCTTAAAAAAGACGTATTTTAGACGTCTTAAGAGAGACGTCTAAAATAAGACGATTTTAAGACGTCATAAAGACGTCTTTTGGTAAAGTCTCAAAGACGTCTCTTTTAAGACGTCTTAAAGATGTCTTTTAGACATGCGTGTTGTCTGGGAATGTTCTAGATAATGGCGCATGGCCCCGGGGTACATGTTTTACTAACAGTTTCGTCAATCTATTATTTTCCAACATTTCTTTATTCCGACCGTCGGCACCGCATTCGCGAGAAGCGTAAAGTGCAAAGTTATTAAAGTTTCGATCATTATTCTTACGACAGTTTTCGCTAGTTTTCACATAGCTCCGACTATTTCCATGTGTTTTAATAAATAATTTTATTAATTAATTATTTTTCAAAATTTTTTTCCTACCGTCGGCACAGTAAAACTGTCGTAAGAATAATGATCGAATCTGTTTGCACCTTATACCTCTGCTGAATGCAGTGACAGGAGTCGAAAAGGAAAATTGTTTAAAAATAAACAATTGACGGAATTGTTATTAAAACGCATGAAACAGGTCCAAACTGTGCGAGAACTATTGAACTGTAAAAAAAGTGATCGAAACTGTTTGCACTTCACGCGTCTCGCGAATATTGTGCCGACGGTAAAAGTAAAAAAATGTTAAAAGATAATTAATTAACTCAATTATTATTAAAACGCATGGAAATGGTCGGGGCTGTGTGAAAACCAGCGAAAACTGTCATAAAAATAATGTTTAATAACAATTCCGTCAATGAATTATTTTTCAACATCTTTTTATTTCGACCGTCGGCACCGCATTCGCGAGAGGTAAAGTGCAAACAATTTCAATTATTTTTTGACAGTTCTCAATAGTTCTCGCATAGTTCCGACTTATTCCATGCGTTTTAATAACAATTCCGTCAATTAATTATTTTTTAACAATTTTCCATTCCGACTCCTGTCACTGCATTCAGCAGAGGTATGAGATGCAAACGGAGTCAATCATTATTCTTACGACAGTTTTTGCTAGTTTTTATATATAGCCCCGACCATTTCCATGCGTTTTAATAATAATTTTGTTCATTAATTATTTTTTAATATTTTTTTACTTTTACCGTCGGCACAGTATTCGCGAGACGCGGAAAGTGCAAACAGTTTTGATTATTTTTTGACAGTTCTCAATAGTTCTCGCACAGTTTCGACCTATTTCATGCATTTTAATAACAATTCCGTCAATTGATTATTTTTAAACAATTTTTATTCCGATTACTGTCACTGCATTCAGCAGAAGTATGAGGTGCAAACAGATTTCATCATTATTTTTACGACAGTTTTTGCTAGTTTTTATATATAGCCCCGACCATTTCCATGCATTTTATTAATAATTTGGTTAATTAATTATTTTTCAAAATTTTTTTCTCTTGCCGTCGGCACAGTAAAATTGTCGTAAGAATAATGATCGAATCTGTTTGCATCTCATACTTCTGCTGAATGCAGTGACAGTTGTCGAAATAAAAAATTGTTTAAAAATAATTAATTGACGGAATTGTTATTAAAACGCATGGAATAAGTCGGAATTATGTGAGAACTATTGAGAACTGTCAAAAAATAATCGAAACTGTTTGCACTTCACGCATCTCGCGAATACGGCGCCGACGGTAAAAGTAAAAAAATGTTAAAAAATAATTAATTAACAAAATTATTATTAAAACGCATGGAAATGGTCGGGGCTATATAAAAACTAGCAAAAACTATCGTAAAAATAATGATTAAATCTGTTTGCACCTCATACTTCTGCTGAATGCAGTGACAGCAATCGGAATAAAAATTGTTTAAAAATAATCAATTGACGGAATTGTTATTAAAACGCATGAAACAGGTTGAAACTGTGCAAGAACTATTGAACTGTAAAAAAAGTGATCGAAACTGTTTGCACTTCACGCGTCTCGCGAATACTGTGCCGACGGTAAAAGTAAAAAAATGTTAAAAAACAATTAATTAACTAAATTATTATTAAAATGCATGGAAATGGTCTGTGTTGTGTGAGAACTAGCAAAAACTGTCGTAAAAATAATGATCGAATCTGTTTGCACCTTATACCTCTGCTGAATGCAGTGACAAAAGTTGGAATAAAAAATTGTTAAAAAATAATTAATTGACGGAATTGTTATTAAAACGCATGAAACAGGTCGAAACTGTGCAAGAACTATTGAACTGTAAAAAAAGTGATCGAAACTGTTTGCACTTCACGCGTCTCGCGAATACTGTGCCGACGGTAAAAGTAAAAAAATGTTAAAAAATAATTAATTAACCAAATTATTATTAAAACGCATGGAAATGGTCGGGGCTGTGTGAGAACCAGCAAAAACTGTCATAAAAATAATGTTTAATAACAATTCCGTCAATTAATTATTTTTCAAAATGTTTTTCTCCTGCCGTCGGCACCGCATTTGCGAGAGGTGAAGTGCAAACAATTTCGATTATTTTTTGACAGTTCTCAATAGTTCTCGCATAGTTCCGACTTATTCCATGCGTTTTAATAACAATTCCGTCAATTAATTATTTTTTAACAATTTTCCATTCCGATTCCTGTCACTGCATTCAGCATGTATGAGATGCAAACAGAGTCGATCATTATTCCTATAATAGTTCTCACATAGCCCCGACCATTTCCATGCGTTCTAATAAATAATTTTGTTAATTATTTTTCAAAATTTTTTTCTCCTGCCGACGGCACAGTATTCGCGAGACGCGCAAAGTGCAATCAGTTTCGATCACTTGTGCGCGCTAATTTATTTCTTAAAAATTTATTTTTCAATGTACTTTAATATTAATAAAAACAATCTATATTATTGTGGATTTCAAATTCGGTCCTAAAAAATAAAGAAGATGAAAAAATTAAAAAATGCTCAAGATGCAAATAAAAAGTTTATTTATAAATACGGAGATATTTTTACTTTTTGTGTTAAAAAATTTAACATAATAATTTCAATCTATTTTAATGGAGGGGCCACATTATCACTCCTGTTTCTCTCCGATCCGATTACGCATTGTCGTCATATTTCATAAATAATATCCTAAGTATTAGATTTTATAATTTTGTGTCTAGAATTGATTAAATAAAACTCTGTTCCTCTTCTTTTGGATGGTTGATATTAATGACATTTTTCACTCTTGCGGCACCGCCATTCTATTTATGCATTTTTGAAATAAACTTGTCAGGCGTTGCCAAAGCTTTCTTGTTTCATGTTTTATTAGTTTTGCAGGGATATTGCCGGGATCTGGTGTTTTTCCGCTTTTTAACAATTTGCAGATTTTTATGACTTTGTTTATACTTAGTTATTTTGATTGAGGATGCTATTACTTGGACATTCTGTTGCTGTTGCTACTCCTGAAAATCTGGCTTATTTTCTTTTAGTAGTTTTGAAAAGTAACTCACCGCTGAAGCGAAATTAGCGCATTATATCTTTTTTCTTATCCAATCATAGTAATTTTATAATTATCCAGCTTTTCGTACTTTTCTGTCTTCCCAGGAAGGAATTAATCCTGTTACATTTTGTTTCCCGTGCTTTGTTTTTTTTCTTGGCAATCTTTTTTCTAACTCTTGCTTGGGCTTTGTATTCTGTTTTATCTTTATTGATTTTTGAGTTAAAAAATACTCTACTTATTTCTTTTTTCTGTAATGTCCTTCTCGATTTCTTCATCCAATTAATAGGGTTTCACTTATTGTTTTTTCTCTTGGTGCCCCAGTGCTTCTTCCATTGTTTCATGAATGTGAAATGAATAAAAATTTTATAAGAAATTTAAAAAAATTTAAAATTTTTTAGGAATAAACTACGAATTTTCTATAAATTTTGAATAAATTTGGTATGAATTCTGCATAAATTTTGCATGAAATTTGTATTTTTTTTTTAATTTGTATATTAACTTTTACTATGTGTATAATGTTAACATATTGTGTTAACAAATCAGATAAACTGCGATTTATGAAGTTTTTTTTAAGACAGATATTAGTTGTCCCAAAAAATGATCAATAAAATAAATTTTTTGTTCACGATAGTTACTCGGCATTCGTACACAAGCAAAGTTTGGACTGAGACGTGACGTAAGCTGGACGGTCCATAAGCATTTAGGTCGCTTACTGCTGTCAGCTGAGGCGAACGTAATATCGATAGATGTGTAATGACCACTATATCGAGATTATTTAACTGTCATAAACTATTTCATTTCTTAATTAAATATTTGTTTAATAAATTAATAAAATTTGACTGCGCGTAATAATTACCTTTAGATACTATTTTTCCACATACATATATCTATGTGTTATATGTATATTAAGAACAGTTTCAACTCCGCTATAGATTTACATTTAAGAAAAAATTGTTTCATTAATAAAACTGTCTACTTACTTATATTAAGTACTAAATACTAAATAAAAAATACTCCATACAAAATACTAAATTCTTAACAGGTTTTACAATCTGTTGTAATTAGGGTTGCCATTTGCCTTTTTTTCCCGGACACTGTCTTCTTTTTTAGGGCATTCGAAAACGTTCAGAGGGATTTTTCAAAGCATTGAAAATTTGTCCGGGAGAATTATGTGCGTCTGGGGTTTTAAATATTTTAATTATTTATTTCCTTTACCATGCTTTTTTACAATGACACCACTTATTGAGCGGCTGAGTAACAATTAAATATAATAAAATTAAAATACTTAATAGACTTACAAGAGTATACTCTTGAGGCGAAGACAAAATCTTTTCATTGGAAAAAATAATCCATTATCGAAAGGTGGTTTGTTTCTTCCACCTTTCGGATCTGGTAGTGCTTTTTGTTGAAAATTATAAGTTATGTTCTAATTTCTTAATACGTTAGTCCATGATTCTCGACTTATTTTTAGCCATCGAATGGCTGTTTTACACTTCGTTTTCTTTTACTAAATATAATTTGACAAAATGGTTTCTATATTCTATTAAAAATGACTCAATAATTAATCATTATCTAAATCAATAAATTTAAATATTTTTAGATGTACTCGTATTAATAGGCACATTTTTATTATTGTCCGTAGAATCTAAATTTATCAGGTAATTTATCAGTTAATTTTACTCTTATATTTTTTTTATTTGGACTATTTGCAAACGGCTCGTATGCATATGTAGTCTATAATATATTTTTCAAAATAAACATTATTTCATTACTCGTATTAATTTTAATTATTAAATTTTAAAACTAAGTAGATAAATTTTACCTCAATCTCAGTTGGAAATAATTTGTATATTTTCTTAGATACAATGTGAAACTCTTCAAAAACAGCGCTACAAAAATGTTATAAAGATAAAGATAAGATT